>NC_050516.1:37060535-37077617 GCF_002922805.2 Oryzias melastigma
ACATGCTGGCTGGGAAAGCATACATGGAACACCACAACCAAGTAGCTGGAATAATATACAGTAACATGTTCAGAATATGGACTGGAAACCCCAAAGTCAAAATGGGAAACACCTCAGACAGTGGTGGAGAATGAGAGAGCAAAGATCCTGAGGCACTTCCAGATCCACACGGACAGGATGGTAATGGAGAACCAACCAGACATTGTAGTGGTGGATAAAGAACAGAGGAAAGCCGTTGTGGTGGATGTGGCAGTACCAACCCATGGTAACATCAAGAAGAACATGAGAAACTGGAGAAATACCAGGGACTCAGAGAGGAACTGGAGGAAGCTTGGAAGGTGAAAGTGACAGTGGTGCCCGTAGTAACTGGAGCACTCGGGGCTGTAACCTCCAAACTGGAGGAGTGGCTACAGCAGATCCTGGAGAGACCTCAGACATCTCAGTCCAGAAAAGAACAGGAACAGCCAAGATACTGCACTCCCTTCCGCTCTCCTTGGCTTGTTTACAGTAAAAGTGGGGTCATCTCAACCCCACAAGACGGTGCGCTGATTGATTTTTGAGTTTCACTAATGTCCATGGCAGACATAAAATCCGGTCCACCTTTGTCCACATTTGTCATGGAAGGAATCACATCAATATGTGGGTGGAGTCATCTGGACCCCAAAGAGAGCGAAGGGTTAAATAGTATTCAAAAATACTTACGGATCATTGGATTTTGGTATTAGGGTTCCCAGTTCCTTAATGCGATCATTAATGTTGAACCTTCGTCTTCGTTCAACTAAAAGTTCAGAGGATAGTTAGAGTCAGAGAGGTTCTAATATACTAAATAACATTCAACTGCATAGATGAAAAACAGCATATGTTTCTGAATTGAAAACCTTTAAGAATTCCAGGATTAGACAAAGTTTATTTCTCTCATTTTCATGAATACACCATGATAGTTAGTTGACGTTTCTGATGGACTCACTCAAGTTGTGGTTGTCTTTCTTTTGTCTCTCTTTAGCGAGGGCTCGAACCTCAGCCTCTACAGAGGAAAAATAATCAAATCAGTAACAATCAGGAAATCTAAAATTCATCTCTTGATGCCTGGCGAGCAACCATTATGATGTAATGGCTACTATTAGCAGGTTTTAATTGTGTGCAATTTAGTCATACACAAAATACCTGGTAAGCAGTAACTGATCACCAGATAGAAATGGGTTCCTTTGCTTACCTACTGGAAAGTCCTCTGGCCTTTGATAGCTTTCGTACTGGCCACAGGATCCAGGCTTGCTCAGCACTTGCTTCATGCCAGGAGCTAGAGTAATTATTTGGTAAATGGTTGACTTAATCTTGTGCATTTCCAAATTGCACACAATGTGAACTTCTTGTCATGTCAGCTTTCTAAACAAACTTCTAAAAGGCAGGGCCTGTGGTCATCACAAGCTGAAGTGTGAACACGCTTTACATTTGAGGGGACATTTTGTCAAACCGACTGTGTTTGGTTACAAACCGTCTAGTAAAAATGTTAAACTGATAAATAAAACAAACTGGTTACTCAGTAGATTTTACCACACAAAATTTACAAAAATCTACTTGAATGTTCTGACAAAACCATTAGCATATTCAAGGAAAACCAACAAGAAAAGCCAATGACGTGTTCCATGAGTTGGAATAGTTTACCTGTTAGTTCTCTCTTAATGCTGGCTGCACAGGAGCTGCTGGTTGGCAGGTTTGACACCGCAAGTCCTTGATTGTTGTACACATCTATGAAACTACTGGACACTGGGAGCTATAATGTTTTAGGCCAAACATGTAAAGAGAAACAGAATTAAATGATGATGTTTGCCCTTTGGGGCAATAACTTTAGGGGTAAGGTACCTGGTTGTTGATCTGGAGCCCTGATTCTATCAGTCCAAGAACGTCTTCATTATAGCTCGACTCCAAGCTAATAATATCATCAATGACATCATTCATCTATATAAAACAGAATAGCATTTTGATAGATCAATACTTTCATCACCCCAGAAACTATAAAAAGTTCATGCGATGAAAAATCAACACATTCAGATGAACTTGTTACTTGAACTGGTTGACCTCTTTCTCACAGTTGGAGCTGAGAGTGAGCAGCGCCATGGGGCTGTTGGGCGTGCTACTCGTGGATCCTGGCGGTACGCCATGCTCTGAAGGCCGGATGGCGCATTGGCCCACAGCTTTACCAACCACAGGAGTCGATAGGTACTGCCTCACCTGCTGCCTCTGAGCCTGCTGGAAGTGGGCTTTGTTCTCATTTTCTAAATTGGATTGTACCTGCAAATACAAAGGACACATGAACACCAGTTATCATTCAAAAATAAAAACATTAAAAAAGCTCTGGCCATTGTCTGTAGAACTCGGTTATAATAGAACAGTGAAGTCAAAATGTATTCTTTCCTTATTGTGAGAATATCCAACTTATCAACAAACTTGAACACCCAAAGTGCTTTTGTTCTTGATATTTACATTACATCTGTGTGTTTGTGTGAGTTGTGTGTTTATCTTCATCTCTACAGTCTGTTTAGATAAAAAAAAAAAATCATTGCATTTGTCAATCACTGAGTTTTATTGTGAGAAATTGGTTATATTTTGAAAATAAACCAGATTTTCTCATGTATCTTGATGTGACTTCCTGCCAGAATTGACGTGGATCGCTCACGGCTCACGCACAGAATAGACCCGATGGCGAAACGATCCGCTGCACGGCGCCAGCCTTCCGCGGAGGACCACAGTGCTCCACGCCTGGTGTGAACCACACCAGAGGCTAACAAGGGCGCCGGATGGAAGCCGCCTCCGTTCCACGCCACTTCCGCGTCCAGAGTGAACCAGACGTTAGTAGGGAAACCATGGTATGAACCTCACAGGTTAATGTTGTTTTAAATCATTTAAACATGTAATTAGGGCTGCTGGGTTTTTTTTAAAACAACTTGTTAAAGAACTTCTTCATATTTCAGTGAAAAAAGATCGTGCTGTAGTGGAGAGCCAGCTCACTTCTGGAATACGTTTAGTCCTTTGAGCATCAGTTAACAATAATACTCATTTAAAGCGATACTAAACTTAAAAGTGTAACTTAATATATGGCCTTCAACCCTGGAGAGAGCTAATGACCTACCTGTTTTGTCTGTCTCTGCCGTACCTACTAATAATAATGAGAAGTGGGTGTGGTCAATCGCATCTTTAGATGAGGTTGAAAAGGAATAAAAACACATCCGTCATTCACATTCCAAATAACTTAACACACACATAAATATGATAATTAATTCAGTTCAATGTTATTTATATAGCCCAAAATCACAAAGAAAGTTTGCCTCATTGGGCTTCATGCAGGTAATTTTACAGATGCAGAAAATTAGTCATAAAATGAGAACAATTACTAAAAACTAAACAGACTGGTTATCCCTGCCCTTAGACCCTCCCTGAAAACGTGTCTTTATACAAGTGATTAATATTGGTGTATTTTCCTGTGGAACAATATTAATATTATTATATAATTTAAAAAAAGGAAAAACATCTCACCTGGTAAGTATTGTATTCAAGCATCTCCAACATTTTGACTCGATCAAAGATATTGAGAGTGGGAAATGTTTGGTTCCTGTGATCCTCTTGACTGGATTTCAGATTTAACAGGAAGTCTGAGAGCAGGCTCCGCTTAATGTGTCCACGGCATAAGTTAGTTATAGTTATGCACCTCACAGAACTGAGAAGGACATCAGGCCTCCCCTGCTGTAGTTCTCCAGATCCAACTATGAATCTGGGTCTTTATAGACCCTCTTTGACGTCAAAACCTCTGAGTTACAAAGGAGTCTTTCTGCTGCTTTACCAACTGTTTGAAAACTGAAGTTTGCCTGAAGCAAACTAACATTTAATCTTTAGTTATGCTCATCTAGTATAAACCATCATTTGTTCCAAACAACAGACAGACGATTCACACCACTGTTTCACCCTAAACTAGCTATATGTTAATCCATTGAAAAACTTTGTTTTTGGGCCGCGCCTTCTTTTCTACTTCAGGGCAAAAGCATTCAACCATCCATTGTCATGGGGACACATTCAGAGGGGAAAATATACAAATACATGTACTTTGTACATGCTTTTGCTTGAAAAAAGATTTTGTTGGAAACATTTTTTCAGACTAATTCTTTTTCAATGCAGCTGACATGAAACTGTGATGATCCGAAGGACAAGGCAGTAATGAATGAGATCCTGGGAGGGGGCGATTGAACAAACAAAACTGCTAAAAAGAAATACTGGGAGAAGACATCAAACAAAAACTTAAAGGGTTCTGACTCAGTGAATGTGCCACCATGAACATAATGTTTTTGATGTAAATCCGCGCGTGGCTACAATCACTCGTATGAATCCAGCAAGTCTGAGTATGGCTCCATTTGATGATGTCATCATAGGGATGTGGCCTGAGGCCACGACGTCTCGTCTTTACCACCCTTGATCATCCTTCTCAGTAGTGAGGGAATGGTAACCTTATTCCTTCATCTTTTAATTATTTGATGGCCAATAGTTTGTGCTGTTTCAGCTCTTCTCTCTGAGATTGTCATATGAACTGAATGCAGCAGCGAGAGCTTCACTTTCCCTCTTTGACCTTAAAAGTTGGATCATTCTGAGAATTGTGAAATCTCACACTGAGGAACCAGTTGTGGAGCAGAGCTGGGCAATATGGAACTTTTTTTTTATCAGGATATAATTCGTCATATCAGGTGATAACATTATATATCAGGATATAAACCAGATAACTGTATTTGTCAAATGTGAACACTCTGGCTCAAAAGAGAAATGTGTAATCATCAGCAGCTTGTTTAGATTTAAATAAGTATTACCTCTCATACTTTAAACATAACAGATCCACTGAAGGACCATGATGCAACTGTGTTTTTAGATAACCGAGAAAAGGCATATACATATATATACACACACAAAGAAAGAAACACCCCTCTCCCCCTCCGCAGGTGGTTTCTCTTCTTAGCTCGGGTCCTCCACCAGAAGTCTGGGAGCTTGAGGGTCCTGCAGTATCTTAGCTGTTCCTGTTCTTTTCTGGACTGAGATGTCTGAGGCCTTTACAAGATCTGCTGTAGCCACTCCTCCAGGTTGGAGGTTACAGCCCCGAGTGCTCCAGTTACTACGGGCACCACTGTCACTTTCACCTTCCAAGCTTTCTCCAGTTCCTCTCTGAGTCCCTGGTATTTCTCCAGTTTCTCATGTTCCTTCTTCTTGATGTTACCATGGCTTGGTACTGCCACATCCACCACAACGGCTTTCCTCTGTTCTTTATCCACCACTACAATGTCTGGATGATTCTTCATTACCATCCTGTCCGTGTGGATCTGGAAGTCCCTCAGGAACTTTGCTCTCTCATTCTCTACCACTTTCTGAGGTGTTTCCCATTTTGACTTTGGGGTTTCCAGTCCATATTCTGTACACATGTTACTGTATATTATTCCAGCTACTTGGTTGTGGTGTTCCATGTATGCTTTCCCAGCCAGCATGTTCCACCCTGCAGTTATGTGGTGGATTGTTTCCTCTTTGCACAGCCTACACCTTGGGTCTTGTCTGGTGTGGTAGATCTGAGCCTCTATCGCTCTGGTGTTCAGGGCTTGTTCCTGTGCTGCCAGGATCAGAGTTTCTGTGCTGTCCTGCAGGCCAGTCCTATCTAGCCATTGGTAGAACTTCTTGATATCAGCCACTTCAGTTATGGTGGTACATCCCATGCAGGGGTTTGTCCTCCCATGAGACTCTGTCCTCCAGCATCACATCATCTGCTTTCCATTGTCTGAGACATTCACTGAGCACGCTGCCAGTTGGGGCCTTGAGCTCGACATATAAATGCATCTTGGATGTTTCATCTCGGATAGTGGCTTCCACGCTCACTATTCCTCGGCCTCCTTCCTTGTGGCTAGCATACAGTCTCAGGGTGCTGGATTTGGGATGGAACGCTCCAAGTATGTTGAGGAGCTTTCGTGTCTTAACATCCGTGGTCTGTACCTCTTCCTTTGGCAGTCTTATTATTCCTGCAGGGTATCTGATGACTGGCAGTGCGTAACTGTTTATTGCCTGGGTCTTGTTCTTGCCTTTGAGCTGGGTTCTCAGGACTTGCTTTAGTCGTTGGAGGTATTTGGCTGTTGCAGCTTTCCTTGTTGCCTGTTCCAGGTTGCCATTTGCCTGTGGGATTCCAAGGTACTTGTAACTGTCATCAATGTCTGCTATTGTTCTTCTGGGAGTGAGACCCCTTCTGTGTGGAATACCTTGCCTCTCTTTGTCACAATCCAACTGCATTTCTGAAGCCCGAATGACATCCCAATGTCAGTCCTGTAGATCCTGGTGGATCAGGGAGTGAATGTCCCGCTCGCTCTTAGCGTATAGCTTGATGTCATCCATGTAGAGGAGGTGACTGATGGTGGTCCCGTTTCTGGCTCCATCAGTCGTATTGATTGATGGTCAGTCTTATTGATTATTTGGCTGAAGGGGTTCAGACCTATACAGAACAACAGTGGGGACAGAGCATCACCTTGATATGTGCCACATTTGATAGACAGTTGTACAATTGGCTTGCCATTGGTTTCAAGGGTAGTTTTCCACAACTTCATTGAGTTTCCTATGGAGGCTCTTAGAGTTCTGTTGATGTTGTACATCTCCAAGCATTCAGTGATCCAGATGTGTGGCATTGAGTCAGAGGCTTTCTTCTAATCAATCCAGGCTGTGCACAGGTTGGTGTGTCGTGACCTGCAGTCTTGTGTGACTGTTCTGTCAACCAGGAGTTGGTGTTTGGCTCTGGAATCTCTACCAATGCCCATGTGTTGCTCATGAATTGATCCATGTGTATTTTGGTTGCAATGATGCCTGACATGAGCTTCAATGTTGTGGAGAGACAGGTTATTGGCCGGTAGTTGGATGGGACTGCACCCATTGAGGGATCCTTCTGGATCAGGATCATTCACCCTTCTGTTAGCCATTCAGAGTGAGACCCATCTCTTAGCATCTGGTTCATTTGTGCTGCCAGGCGCTCGTGGAGTGCCGTGAGTTTCTTAAGCCAGTAGGCGTGTATCATGTCAGGGCCCGGTTCTGTCCAGTTCTTCATACCTGAGACTCTGTCTCGGATGTCTGCCACTGTGATGGTTACTGAGTTCTGTTCAGGGAGGTTGCTATGTTCTGTCCTCAGAGAGGCCAGCCATTGAGCATTGCTGTTATGTGCTGTCTCTTTCTCTTATATCCTTTACAGTACCGTTCATTCTCCAGTCTTGGTGGGTCTGTTCTGCTGCTCTGACCCTTCCACTGAGCGTACACTTTTACAGGCTGATTTGTGAACAGCCCGTTTATCCGTCTGGCTTCATCGTCTCTAGTGTATATCTTTAGGCAGCTGCTCAAGGCCAGGAGCCTTTGTTTGGCAGTTTCCAGTGCTTCAGGTATGGGCATTGGCTGTATCTCAGGCACTTGCTTTTTCATTGCACCTCTCTGGGCTTCTGTCAACTGACTCACTTTCCTCCGATCTGTCTTGATTTTAGCCTCCAACCATTGCTTCCATGGTGAGCATTGTTTTCTCCCGTGGTTGCTCTTATAACCAAGCATTTCAAGGATCACTGCTGCTGTAGTGTAAACCAGTTCATTGGTGTCTGTGATTGTTGTGGTAGGAATTGTCCTCAATGCTTCATTCACAGTTTCCAGGAGACTTTCAGGTGGTCCTTCATTTATCCATTGTAGTTGGTGTCGGGGTTGTCTGGTGTTCATTCAGACATGATCTTGTCTTTCAGGTCAGTTGCTGCCTCACTCAGCATACCAGTGGTTATTGGGGGCGTGTTCCCAAGGTCTGGGTGGGAGTTTGGTATAGCCTCCTCTCTGACCTGGAGTTGTAACTCTCCAATGAATGTATTTGTATTTCTGTTAAATCTTACCAATCTCAAGTTGTGATAGGAGTTGCCATTTGTGCATGTTTGAACATTGAGCTAGTAGTTGTTTGGCAGTTAGCCTTGATTGTGGGTTTTGAAGCATCCATTCACTCCACATTCTCTGCATGTAACTTCTCTGAGTAGGGTTACTGGAGTAGCAGCATTTCACCAGATCCTTGTTCTCACATCTAGTCAATTTCCTTCTTGTTCAAGTAGCCCACTTTCCATCAAGGTGCTCTGGTTCCCCAGCATCTGACGCAGACCTTGTTTGGCCGAGGGACATCTGAGCCGGCATGACATGTTTCATTGTCTCTCATTGGTTATGAGGAAGGCAGAGTCACTTGCTTAACTCTATAAATGTGTTAAATTAACACAGCATCAGAGTTTGTTCTTAACTCATTAAAATAGGTTAAATAACACCACAACTACCTCAATAAGTGTTGTTCTTTTAAAATTGTTATCTCAAACTTTTGCCCAGGGTTTGGGCCGCCGAGGCACTTGCCTTCAACCGCCGCCCAAACCACAATGCACTGGCCCCTTCAGATCTCCCCTGCAGGTGGTGGGCCCACTGGGGAGTGATCCCACATTGCTCCTTCGGGTTGGACCCGACCGTGGCCCGTGGGAGGAGCCCTGGCCACAAGGCGCTCGCCTCCGAACCTCAACCCCAGGCTTTGCTCCAGGGTGGGGCCCCGGTGACGCCAATAGTCTTTATGGACAGAATTTCTAGGTGCAGCCAGGGTCTAGGGGGTATCTGGTTTGGGGACCACAGGATTTCCTCTCTGCTCTTTGCAGATGATGTTGTTCTGTTGGCTCCATCGAGCCAGGACCTCCAGCAAGCATTGGAGCGGTTTGCAACCGAGTGTGAAGCGGCTGGGATGAGGGTCAGCACCGCTAAATCTGAGGCCATGGTTCTCGACCGGAGAAAGGTAGTTTGCCCTCTCTCGGTGGGTAGAGTGCTCCTGCCTCAGGTGGAGGAGTTTAAATATCTTGGGGTCTTGTTCACGAGTAAGGGAAGATCGGAGCATGAGATCGACAGGCGGATTGGAGCGGCGTCCGCCATTTTGCGGTCTTTGTTACGGCTGTGGGCGTATTTGGGTTTGTTCTATGGATTTTTGTCAGAGTGGGACTTCTGTGTGTTTGGTGGATCTTTGTTTGTGTCTTTCTGTTTATTTGTTTCAGGTGTGGTGCTGGAGGCGTGGCTCCCCATTGGTCAAACCTGAAGGAGGGGAGCCTTCAAAAGCACCATGTGGACCTCCAGACCAGGAGAAGGGAGCTGGGCTCCAGCCTGTCTCCACTGCAGCTCAGTGATCTTCTCCACTGCAGCTCAGTGATCTTCTCCACCTGTTTTAGTTTGTGCACACTTTGTAGTTTCTTTGCGGTTGTGTTCGGTCCCACTCTGTGTTTAGTATTTAGTGTTAATTTAGGTGAAGCTGTAGGGTGAACTGCCATTTTCTTTAGTAAATGTTTTCTCCTATTTCTGTTAGTCCAGGTTAGTGTTTGTCATTCTTTTACTGTTTCTTTTGCAGGTCAGCTCCCTGGGTTGAGTTAGTTGGGGTTTTGTTTGTTGTTTTGGCCTTGGTTCACCCTGAAGCCTTTTTCTTCACCTTTTAGTTATTGTTTGGGTTATTTTGTTCTTGTCAATAAATTTGTTATAATTTTATGGAGACATTTGAGTTTTTGTTACGCCTTCTTCTTTAATTTACCTTTATGTTAGGCCCTGGACCCCTAGACCAAATGGGGCGTAACATAAATTGGGGGCTCCTCTGGGGCGACAGCCGTAACAGTCTTCCATTGAGAAACAGACAGTTATTTCTCAGTTATTTTACATGTCAGAATAATCATTCTTCCTCTGCTGCTTTCTGATTAACTTATTTTTTCTAATCCTATTTTTAAAAAAAGATTTTTTCCATTATCACAAGTTATTAGAGTTATAAATTGACCAATCAGATGGCTCAATAAGCGTTTGTGGGTCTGATGTCAAACGTGTGGGGGGTTTGATTGACAGATGACGGGTAGCCAATGGGAGCAGACTTCATCAATGGGTCCGTGAAGACCTTTTAACACCTACTTTACAATTCAACAATGTACCAATCATTGTCCTACTGTTGTTTTCCTCAATGGAATGTACCGATGCAGCAGTTTAAAACAACAAGAGGAGCATGCTGTCGACATTTTTAGATGAGGATTTACTCTGTAGAAATAGATTTCACTCTGAGGTTATGTGTTTGGACTTTTTTGTTTGTTTAACATTCGTTTTTCTTTATTTCACTGTTTTGATTGTGGCTTATAAATTATAAGTTGCGTATCATACAGAATGGTACAGCTCCTCCATAAAATCACCAACCAAAGTTTCATCTTCTTCACTTTTCCAGCTTCAGCCTGAATTAGACGCAGCCGTCTGAGGAGCACGAGACAAACTTGAAAGGACCTGGTCGTATTTTAAACAGAAAAAAGATCCAGCTGTTCACTTGTTAGGATGGTTATTTATTTTAAATACCGCTAAACGCGCTTCTCAAGTGCATCTGATCAGACTGTAACGTGGCAACGCTTGTGAAGTAACAAGCTGCTGCTGCGTGAGGGGGGGCCGCGCGCCGCTCTGCAGCGGCGTCACCCAAATGCTCCTTTTATCTCGACTAAAAGGAATAAATGTAAGTAAATCCCAAAGGACCGCTGACAGAATCAAATGTTGGAATGGTTCTCCCTCAAAGGCTTCAACAATGACTTGTACGATTCTCCGCCGTTATTAAAGTAGAAGCTGTTTACATCCCGCAGTCTCGTGGTCGAGGCGTGGTCACAATAAACTCACTCCTGATTGGCGACAGTTCTTCCTGTAGATTCATGACTCAGTTATGACTCACAGAGACTCAGATTAATCGCTGAAGATGGGTTGCAGACGTTTGCAATATGACGATATCTGTATCAGGAAGTGACGGTGAAAGCGGCGGCCTCCTTTCACGAGGAGAGGAAGTAATGCATTTCCAATGGGGGACCTCATGGCTCCAGAAGTCCAGTATTTTTTTACAGTCAATAGGTTTACCCCAGCTTCAACTGTAGCCAAGACGGGATCTGGCATCCCCGAGAGGGATAAAACATGTTAAGAAGGTGAATGGAAGTTCAGGATCAAAAAGCTTGCATCGACCCACCATTTTGAATTTGTATTTCACCTACTTTTAGAGTCACTCAACACGTCACCTGCCCAAAGTGGAGCAAGAAATGACTCATGTTTACATTTTTAACTTGGGGCCGGCTGCCCCCCACCACTGAAAATGCACTGCTGATGCACAGATAAGCAGCGGCTGGCGCTCAAATCGTGCCACAGGTTCTAAGATTAACTTACCGTCTGTAAACAGTTTTCCCAGCACTGATGAAACCAGCCGCAGCACATGGAAAGTTCTCGTCTGCAACAAATTTCTTTCTTGCACGGGGTTTACAAAGCCAAACCCCAGGGGCGGTGTAGAAATGTAAACAGGAACTCTCTACGGTGTTAGCTTGGTTTGGCTAGCTCTGACAAATAACTCTGACTCTGAACCCCATTTAAATCACAATGTGTTAAAATAACACTTTAAGAGTTAAAATCAACTCTGGTTTGTTTAACCCTGAACAACCCGGTCGCACTAAAATGTGTACATATTCCACAACTTTGCACTCTGAAATACCGTGTATAATATACGCCAAACACGCTTTTTGCGTGCATATGATATGCAATGATTGAGGATAGGTTGCGCCGGCGTACAATATACACGCTTTTTAGGTTTCGTTTTGATCACGTGGTCAGAAATCCTCCGGCTCTTTTCTAAATGACGTCGTTCCTGGTTAAGGTTAGGATTACGGTTATGGTTAGGGTTAGAAAAACAAATTGTTCGTTTGTGGGGCTGTCTGTGATGCTCACGCCTCCACCAGGGGGCGTGTCAAACCTGGAAAACACATTTAACACGTTTAGGACCACGCGTATTATATGCACGCAAAAACCGGTTTTGCCGTATATTATACACGGTATTTCCCAAATCGTGGAATATGTACACATTTTACCGAGACTGGGCTGCCCTGAAAGTTCAACACTCCAGTTTTTGCTGTGAACGAATCATTTAGCAGCTTTCTTTGAGTCCTCTTCTTCATTTGAACCATGCAAGGAAACATGACAAAGATTTTTGATTACCTTCACTTTTTCCCCCCTTCATGAGACTGCATGATTTTTCTTGAATTTCAGTCGGCTGTCAGAGTTCTTCAGAGCAGTGGTTCATGACAATGTGTTCTTGAACCTTTCCTGAAGGTCGACCTTCATTTTTCTGATGAATACAGCTGGCCTGAGTTCTGACTTCTTCTGGACCATCACATTTCTGGTAATGAAAGACCATCTTTCCACGGGGAAATCTGTGTCTCTTCTTCTTGTAGGTTTCACGTCCTCTTCTGTTTTGATGAACACACCTCTGTAAGTTAACCAGCATCAAACCACTCCAGAATGGGAAAAGCTCCAGCTGGTTCTTGAACAGAACGTTGAAGTAGTGGTTTTGGTCTACTCCTAGTCCAAAATCCTCTCACAGTTGCTCTGTTTGTACTTTGTTGTAAGCTAGTGGAAATGAGGTTATGAAAGATGATTTTGACATTTTGATTGTCCTCATCTTTTCCCTCTTTTGGAGAGCAATGGATGTCAGAGAAGCATCCATGTTGTTTTGGGGGTTCTTCTGTATTATGTCCTGCAGTGTCTTCAAATATCTTTTCTCTGAATGCCTGAACTGCGATCCAGTCAGGACTGCAGAGAATGGAACTGCTGCTGAAAGTGATGAAGCAGGCATGCAAATTTTGCTTGTCACAAACATGTTGACCAAATGTGAACAACTGTTAAGGAATTGATTTCTGGCCTCGTTTTTCTGTCAGAAGTTCTGATACTTCAGAGTCTTCTCTGTTGAAGGACAGCAGAACTCTGCATGATTGCCCATCGATGTTTCAATTGACTGAATTGATCGTTTTGTGTATTGTTGTTTTTCAAAAGAAATGCAGGATTCTGTGTGGAACTGAATGATGGTTTGTAAGTATTTAAGTATTTCACAGACTGTGGGGGGGGGGGGTACCTGCACCATCTCTTGCGATGACCTTACCTGCTGCATCTCGATCATGGTGCCAGAGGAGTCTCTGTTCACAGATGTTGGACTGATGTCCAAACTAGTTCCTGTGAACATGTGAATGTCAAATGGGTCGATTTGAAAATGTTGAATGCATCCTGAGAACTTTTTTACTTAATGTCACATTCTTTAATGATGTTTAGTGTGTGTTATGTCCTCATTCGTTTGTTCTTTTTTAGCACATTCTGAACCAAAAAGTTTCAGAACATTTTTGTTTAGACTTTGTGTCAGATTTCCTGAAGTGAGTTCAGCTGCAGTCATTTGGTTCAGAGCTCGTCATTTCTCCTCTTTTGTTATTGCTGGCCTGAATTTCTGTTTTCTTGTGTGAAATTCTGCCTTTTTAATTAACGGATATTTTAACTGATGTACCTCCAATAGTTCCCTTTATTTCTATTGAAAATGTCTCTGGCTCTGCATGAGGGGAGTGAATGAACGCTGTAATGTGAAGGTAAGGACGGTTCATTTTTGTTTAATGTGATTTCTCTTGCAGAAAGTGTCCGTGTCCAGCATGGATTTTGTTTTTGAAAACTGTTGTAAAATGTTTGTCCAGAGTCGTCTGAGTTTCTCAGCACCAGCAGATGGAGACATTTACCATCTTTTTCCTTGACAGTGATAACGAAGCGTTCAGGCACAGCAGGTACATTTCTGCATTTTTCTTCGTGCTGTTCTACTGCTCCTTTGGGATTTTCACCTTTTAAACTGTCTCTTTCAGAGTCTTGGAAGTTTGCACTTTCTGCAGATTTGCAGCTGTTTGAAATCATAGTTTTACAGAATTTGTCCATTTGTGTTGTGTGAAAAGTCTGGCTCTGGATGGTCTTCCCTTTTCCTCTTTCCGTCTGTTTCTCTGAACTCTTGTGCAAACGTTGAAGTTGCCGTTAGATATTTCAGATATTTCTTCAACAGTGCAAATGTAGATTTTCTTCCCTTCATTCACTGACAGATCGGAAATTCAGTTTTTAAACCACAAATCCAAAGATGATTTTTCTCATCATCTTCACCACAAAGTGACATAGAAAGTTCTGACCACACTTGTGAGGAACATGTGGCCTTTGTGATGGCATCTTTAGCACTCTTGAAAGCATTGACGGAAGCTGTCTTCTTTACCATCTGTTGACTTTTTGTTTTTTCCTATCTGGATTTTTCCCATTTTGCTGTTGTGGTCATTTAAAATAAAATTCAAATTGTTGTTACTCTTATTTTACTCTTATAAATACGACATTCACCTTTTTACAAAATACAAGTTTAAAACTCTAACCTACACTGTCAAACACAGAAAAATAAACAAAGGTCCGTCCCACATGCTAGAAGATGCAGAATGTCAGATGAAAATTGTGTAGATTTGTAACTCACCTGTAAATGAAGAACGTTGGTCTTAGTGGGAGCTGTGACTGTGTTGTTTGGACTGAGGATGGCTGCCAGGACACAGTTTGGTGGTTGAGACATGACTTCACTGCCTATCAGTCATTCTGTTTTTGTTCAGATTGAACAGAAAAACATTTGTCCACAGTTGTTGTATTTTGAACTGAAAAGTTCTTCATTTTTTCTGCGTCTCTTCAGAGGAAAGTTGGCCTGATAGAAGTCATGGAGGGAGAAGCTGATGTTAACTCTTCAGAGAATCATCACTGCAGTTTAATAAGTTCCAGCTGCAGACTCTGGTCCATGAAGGGGATGAGAACAGCTGGATTTCTCTCTAATGACAGAAAAATCTTAAATGCTGGCTGGATTTTGTCATGACAGATTTGATCTCAGACATATTTCTGCTTATAGGAGAAAGGTCAACCTTTGGGAAAGTAGGCTTAATTTCAGACTGAGAGGGGAAGTGTGCACCATCAACGTTGTGTCTCAGACAGGCGGAGCTTCATACAGAATACCTTCCTGGGCAGACAGGTGTGGAACAGGTGTGGAAGTGGCTGTTCTTTACCTTGCAGGCTCTGGTGTATTCAGATGAGTAAGATCCACTAGAAAACGTATTTATGGACAAACTCAGGTTTTTGAAATCCTGCACTTTATTTCTGTGACTTGGAGACTGCTTTATGAGGAAGGTTTGAGTTTAACAGCTTCTGTGGCGTTTTCCTGAAAAGAGCTTAGCGGCTCGCCGCCATTTGCTTGAATGTCTGTGTCCAGTGACGACGTGTAGCCCTGATGTTTGGTCTCATGATGCCGACGGACGTTATAATCTTTCATTACAGCATCAGCTTCCTTGCAAAGCAAACAGACAGAATTTCAGTTGATTTATTTAAAGAAAACTCATCTTCCCTGAAATCTTCTGCACTCACTCTTCAGTGCTGCTGTTTCTGCTGACTCGTGGTGTTCATGCTAAAGCTTCTTCTTTGTTTAATTTTAGTGGGAAACACGTTGGCTCCACCTGCAGGTCAAACTGAGAACAGCAAACGAGTGGCACTCCAGCTGGCCAAAAGAATCTGGGCTGCAGGCTGCGGGGCGTAATGTTTAATGTTTGGTCTAATGTTTCATAAAGTGTGATTTAGCAATTTGAAAAAAACCTGAAATTTATATAAATATTTATTATACAGACCCTAGACAAAAACATTGGACTGTAATGAAACCTTCTATTTATTTCCACAAGTTAAAACTTAAAATATATAAAGAAGTGGCTCCAATTTAAACAATTTCAAGCTTTGACATTTTGTTCTCAGATTATTTGAGTCTAAATTAAAAAAAAATATAAGACCATTTCTGTTACATTTATCAACATAAATAAGATCTACCTAAATCTATATTTGTTGAGAATGATGTAATTTATTCACATTTAAATATAGTATGCAGAAAACTCAGCGGTACAGTTTGCTTTTTGATTCTGAAGGTCTCACAGTCAGAATTTAACCTCCAGCAGGATTCCTCCTGTTCATCAGGTTGTCTTGGGAAGTGATGGGCCTTCAACTAAAAACTCTCATCCTCCATGACTGAGTTGTTACAGAGATTTCTCACATTTGAAGCGACATTGATGTCCTTGACTTTAGTTGGTGTCAGTTCTTGATAGGTGGAATGTGAGTTTGCAGAAAAAACTCCCATGTTTATACCAAATCTGATAGACAGAGATAGCACACTACACCTTTTTGGACTTGGATTCTAGAATTTATTCAGTATTTTCCCCTGATTGCTTTACCTATTTACCAATTATTATACCTGGAAAACAATGTGTGATGTGGAACAGAACGCTGCCACAGTTGATTTGGAAAAGGGAAAAAAATCCAGAATCTAGAACAAGCCACTACAATTGAAGAAAGATGAGGGAGGTCAGGGTCTACCATGTTTATGAGGATATTATTGTGCCACACAGTTACAACCCTGATGTGCTCATCAGATCACACTGCAGGATGGAAGGAAGTGGAGGAGACAACTGCTAAGGAAATACCAATCAAAGCGCTATTCAAGATTCAAGATTCAA
Organism: Oryzias melastigma; assembly: GCF_002922805.2. NCBI lineage: Eukaryota > Metazoa > Chordata > Actinopteri > Beloniformes > Adrianichthyidae > Oryzias > Oryzias melastigma. The sequence goes on from NC_050516.1 coordinate 37,076,969, forward strand.
GATCAACTTTATTTATCCCCGCAGGGAAATTCAGTTGTAGAAGCAGCAATTAATAATAATAAAAAGCACAAAACACCCTTAAACTGCTAAAAGATCAATACAAAAATCAAATGATCAATAAAATGTAACTAACTTATAAATATAAGTAGCCATAGCAGCAGAATAAATATAAATAAACAAATGTACACACATAGCAGCAGAAAAAGACTATATACACACATGTACAAAGATTAGCAGACGTGAAAATGGAGAATAAGGTAAATTTGAAAGAAACATTTCCCATGTGATGGTAGCTGCACTATAACTCTTTTGTCCACAAGGGGGCGTTAGATTCCTTTGAAAACCTACAAAGAAAACATGGTCTTATCTCTGATTTCTTCAGATCAGACACTACTGCAAACAGGATCTAAAAGTTCACTAACATTACAAGAGAACACAAAAAACGATCTCCAGACTATACAACAGCATTCTGGGATGTAAAACAGACGGCACTCTTCATGTTAAAGCAAAGTAGGAGAAGGAGGATAATCTGATGATCCCAGAAGAACGTTGGGAATGTGTGTCTGCAACTACAACTGGATCTGATGTTTGGAATCTTCTGAGATTTTCATCAAACTGGATCAGAAAAGACAAATGAGCAAGAGACAGT
>NC_050516.1:37084947-37090592 GCF_002922805.2 Oryzias melastigma
CTGTTTGTTCATTTAACAGTCCGTCAGGGTTTTGTGAATGTTGGAGTTGTTTTGTCTAAACTCATTATGTTGTATCTCATATAGCATCAGTCGTGTGAAAGCATTCAGACATTCACACATAAAGTCTTTCCCACTTTAAACTATTTCAGCTAGTTTACTGTCAAAACATTCAGCTTGTTTAGAATAATTCTACCTTAATTCTGTAAGTTTTATATGTACATCTGCTCTTACTCTTCAGTCATCTGAGCTCATTCTTTAAACTGCACCATCTTGGTTTTTTGGTCAAAAGCAGTCTTTAAGTAACTATATGTGTTTAGGAGGACAGATTATTTTAGCCTATGATCTCATTTTAGTGTCTTTGCTGCTGTTGGGTTTACATCATTACGTTAACAGTCTTGTTACTCTATTAGCTAAAAATTTACTGGAAGAATAACCAAATATTACCAGTATTTATGTTCAGAATCTGCTTTGAATGTTTTCTGCTTTTACTGATCTTTGGATTCATAAAGACGTTCCCAGTGGTCGTTTGGTTATGATGAACCTGTGTTGTTTTCTAGGACATAGTTTCTGCAGATTCATGAAAAGTTTGCCCCTCAGGCGGGACCGTTTGTGCAGGCTGAAGCTGCATTCACTCCACATGCAATTCGCATGGCGAGAACATCGAGTTTCAATGTTAAGTCAACGTACAGACGCAGTATGAGGTCAACAATCTGAAGTTTGGGAATCAGGGACTCGGCTTTGGAGATGTAGCTCGATCAGCACGTAGGAAACAAATCCAATACGGCTGATCAATACATCGATCGTATAGCCATCCTCTGGGCGGGCTGGTGGAGATCCGCTGCAGGATGGGAGGCGAGCGAGCTCTGAGTCGTGGGAGTAGCAGCAGAAAGCGCCTGTCGGTCAGACTCTGGCAGCAAACGTCACGCTCTGGCAGAGTCTCTGAATGATCTCATGGACCCATAGAGACGTGATTACTGGTGTTTTTGTAGAACTCTTACGCAGACACCGCTCCATGTAGCGATCAAGCTAAAAACATTAGCTGGTAGCGAAGGATGGGTGTCGCTAAGATTTTAGCTGTACTCATTTTCTTATTGATCCAGTATTCTTATTGATACTTTTCTGTGATTATCAACATAAAAACTTTTATTTTAATACTAATAAAAGCACAATATGTTACCTAACATCCTTTTTACAATCGAAATGAGTGAATGAGACATAATCTTTTTCATGTTTATAAAGATTCAGAAGAAGCACATAAAGAACAAATCTGAATTATAAATAATGGATAGATGTTTAGTGTAAAAGTAACAAATGGAATTAAACCTGAAGCGTTTTTGCCTCTGATGTTTTTGAAGATCATACCTTCCAGATCTCGTCATCCAACCGTTTGGAAACATTTTTCAGTTACATGCTAACTGTTTTGACTAATTTGAATTTTTTCAGTTTTTTCTGGCTATTTTGGAGTTGAGCTAATTTTTTAGCTACATGCTAACTGTTTTGGTTAATTTATGCTTTTTTTTTTAGTTTTTAGGCTGTTTTTGAGTTAAGCTAATATTTCAGCTGCATGCTAGCTCTTTTTTGCTAACTTAGGCTTTTTTCGGTTTTTTAGAATAATTTCGCATTTAACTAATATTTTAGCTGGCTATCAGCTTCAGCGATTTCAGCTATTAGCTTCAGCGTTTTCAACTTTTAGCTTCAGCATTTTTAGCTATCAATTTCAAGATCTTCAGCTATCAGCACTAGCATTTTCAGCGGCCAAATTTAGCTTACAGCATTCCCTCTGGCATTATCACAGGTAATGCTATACATCTAATTTGTAGGAAATTTAAAGCTAACGATGGTTGAGATGTGTGCTTTACATCCAGTTTGCACATGACCAGATTAGTCGACTATTAAAATAATTGTTTGTGGCAGCACTAGTTCTTAATAAAAGTTAAACAAGTTTACTGATCTGGTCTTTACTTAAAAATGCACTTTGGTGTCTAGTAGTAAAGAGAAATGCATCTAAAAAAAGGAAATGCATTTTTTTGATCATTGTTTTATGATATTTGTTTCATAATGAATCGTTGCCTCCTGAATTGTAACTGAATTGTGAGATGCCTCAACATTCTACCTCTACATGTGTAAATCTGGGGGCGGAGCTAGCAGAGCAGACTCTTCATGAAAGAGGCGGTTCTCTCTCTGTGACATCAGCATGTGAGAACCCGCTCGTTCGTGTGGGTTGGGAGGGGCTGGTGCTCAGAGCGCAGATTTTCAGAGGATTACTCAGCAATGTGTGAATGGATCAAAATACAGTTTGGGGTTCTTTATGGTGAGGAATGAACAGTAGAATACACTTAAAAACTGGTTTTGCATGGTACAGGCTCTTTAATGTTTCTGATGTTGTCAGCTTGAGCGTTAAGGACAAAACGTGTGAAAAATAGAGCAGCAGGAGGAAGATGATTATCGACACAATAGCTCTAAACATTGAACTATGTTCTTGATAGCGTGCGCACATGAGTGCCTTTCTCTAAAGAGGAAAAAAATCAAATTTCATTGGACTATGAATAACTTCAAGAGAAGATAATTGAAACATATAAAATGAATAGTAATAGTGTTATGACTTAAAATGTTTGTTTTAAAGTCAAAGACTTAGAGAATCGTAAGAGTAGATTGTTCTGGAATTGTCACAGCTTTGATTATACATCTGTGCTTTATTCCCACTTTTACATTTAATACTCTCAAGTCACTTCCATGCAGAAATGATTCCTAAGGTGGATCAATACTTACAGTATGTGTCCGCACATAAGGAAACCCTGAGCTGAGTTCGACCTGCTCATCTGGTTTGACTGTGAATGCAGCCAGAAGTGAGAGAATGAGGAAAAGCTGGTTGTGAACAGCATTGCAAAGCTGAGAGCAGCATGGGCTCTTTATGATATCAGAAAGGGGGCGTGGCCACTTCAGCTGAAACTCCTGCTACACCTAACAGGTTCCTTCAAACACACAAGAGACGGCATTGTTCCAGGAAGGCCTGTTCTGGTGGGAAAGTCGGAGCAGAATTCAAAACCAGGAGAACGTCAGATTATTGATAGATTCAATATACCTGTACGAGGTATGTGTGATTCTGTCCTCAGAGTTCTGGCCAGCAGATCTTTCAGGGTTTGGGGACAAAGTGTCTTCTTTGTTTTTGCTAATATATATTAGTTTTGGTATTGTGTAGTTTAAAGTGAGGCTTTTCTGTCAAAGGTGAACATTCTGCAGCAAATTATACATTCTAGTAAAATACGGCCAATGTGTGTCCGCTCATTGTGTTTTTTTACTTAGATTCCAGTGTGGTTATTTACTTTAGTTTTTTAACCTATCGGTTAATGTCCAAATACTCAGTAAACTGTAGTAATCCACAGGAGATTTGGCTCTGCTCTGTGGTGGTTTTCTTCTACACAGTTGCATTGCATCATAAAAACTTGTGAATTATCTCGGATCTTAATACTTGTCTAGATTAGCTCCTCCCTCTCACACACGGCTGCCAATGTGCTGTTGAGTCTTGAAATGGTTAATGGTTAAAAGAGAGGAGGGGCTGATCAGGTAGAAGGACATCTGCCTCATTTAGAGCACAATCGCCAGGAGATTCACCCGAGCAAAAGTATTTACATCATTTTAAATTTGTCGCATTTTTTGAGTGCCGTGGGTCCCTGGGTAAAGTCTCGCATGTCCCAGGAATGAGTGAACCGTGTGCGGTATCATGATTCATGATTTATTTTTAGGGAAATTTTTCTTCTTAAATTCCTACTTTTTCAGTCATTTTCAAGCATGTTCTTTGGATCTTTCTATGTTTTTTCCCAACTTTGGTGCATAAAGCTCAGTCTGAATTAAGAACTACTCTAATTTATCATGTGGTGTCTTATCTTGATCTATTTTTTATGAGAATTACTTTTTATTGGGTATTTTATATCAAGTAAAAATTGCCCGGCAAAAGTGATGGTGTAACTTTTTATAGCAAAAGTGTTGTAGGGTTAAACTAAACCAAAGACTTCTTCATGTCTGTGGTTCACAGAACCAACATGATGTACTGCAGAGAGCCGCATGGTAACAGAAGAAGAATACAATAATCACAGCCTATTAACCCGTTACTGCAGTTTACATCTACTTTTGACTCCAGTCTTATTCATAATTGCAATAATGTCAAATGTTTTACCGAATCTTAATGAAACTTTAGGTTGACTTCTTATCTCAGTCTGACAATAGATGACTTGAGTTCTGTTCATTTTCAGTCTGAACCCGAGGCTCCAGAGCCACATGGGACTCTTTTACCTCTCCATTGATGCTCTTTGGTTAAAATAAAATGTTTTAAAAAATAAGACCAACCGTAAAGGAAAAAGTAAGTAAGTAGTAAAATTTAAACAAAGTTAATTAACCTAAACTTTATTTAATTTGACAATTCTCCAACAATCCATCAATTCTTTGTAGTTTATTTGGACTTTCAGCTTCATTTATTACATAAATTCAATTTATTGTCGGTAAGCACAACCAGAATCAAAGCTAAATTATAATCCACTGGATTATAAATCAGATTTTCTATTTCTGAACCAATTCAAGGATTTAAAGTGTTCCTCGTGGTTTAATATATGGTAAGGGTCACTTCATGAGCTCTGATTTAGTTTTTGTTGGTTATATTTATGAATTTGTGGCTGAAATGCTCCAGAAACAGTAAAATAAACATTTTTATTGATGACTTTCCACTTCCTACTGCATTTGCTGCACTGATATGATCCTATGCTGTAGGATGTCTTTTATTTTGAAAGGAAGTCATGCAAACCTCTGTCAAAAGTTATGAACTATTTCATATTTTTTCATGTTTACTTTTTATTTGTGCCTAAAAACCACAATAGGTTATTTAAATATATCATGTCAGCAGTAAAAATTAAAAATAAATCTAATTTTTCTAAAGGGTGAGTGATGATTTTGTGGGTTTTGGTTGGTGAGAAATGGACCTGAATGGTTCTTTAAGTGTTGAAGGTTGCAGAGCCCTGACCCAAACCAATTTTAACTCTTTCTGCAAGTTTTTACTGGAACCATTTGGTGATTTTTTTTATTTCTTTTTCTCTTTTTCCTCCTCAGGAGAAAATGTTGGCAGTAAAAGTGAACATCTAATAAAGGTCAGTAGTACAATACTGTTGGTATTTAAACTTATCTTAGGAGTATCTTTGCTTTCTTTGGAAATGTTTCCATTTTAGTTTGAGTTTTTCCACAGTATGGATCTGCTGTCAGGAGCTGTGTTTACATGGTAATCTGAATAAACACCTGATCAGAGTAAAAACGCGTCATGGAAACGCTAATCAGAATACTCGGACGTGATCAGACTCATTCAGATCCAGATTTCTGATTGAGAAAGGCGAGTTATACTGATTGTTGATCGTGGTGCGTGGAAACGGTTCATTCATGCTGGGCCACTGATAACATCAGAAGAGGTGTGCATAGAGCTCAGGAGGATCCACAGTCGGAAGTCTGCCGGTCCGGACGGAATATCACCTCGGCTGCTGAAGGAATGTGCGTCGGAGCTGGCTGTGCCTCTTCAGAACATCTTTAACAAGAGTCTTCAAACCGGATGTGTCCCTGGCCTGTGGAAGACCTCATGCCTTGTCCCAGTGCCTAAGGTGACAAAGCCT
>NC_050516.1:37096592-37108836 GCF_002922805.2 Oryzias melastigma
ATTACAAGAAAAACCTCGAAAAACTAAGAAAAACTACGATACAAAGGAAGAGCTGCTGAAAAGGCAGCCGCCTCCCGCAGCGCCAGGATGAGAAAGAGGAAGAGAGAGCATCTCTCAGGTGTTTAGGACCCAGTATCATGACCTCAGTTTTCTCTGGGTTCAGGAGGAGGTAATTAATTGTCATCCGAGTAACAACAGCATGGCTAGCTGGTTTAGCTTCCATTGAGCTAAGACGCGCTTCCAGCTGTTCGAGCCTGGACAGCAAGTCTGATATCAAGCCACAGTTAACACAACGACCATTGTCTTCATTAAATGAGGCGGGATCCTGACTAAACATATGACAAGTGGGGCAGGAAAGAGGGCTCGGAGCCGAAGAGGTAGAAGGCATCCTGCTACAACAAGCGCTGGTTTACGCTCACCCAGAATAGCGGTCCGGGTTAGGAGGGATTTCCGGGCTCGGTAGTCGCTGCTTGCTGGGTAGTGGGCCGTCGTTTGGTGGTTAGCTGTGCTGGACTGGATGCTGCTCCCCGTGCCGTTGATCGCCGCTTGTCGAGGTCTGTTTGCTAGCCACGCGGGGCCAGATCACGTCGGTCTCCACAAGCTTGCGAGCTCCGCCGTAGCGTGCTGAGCCAGGTGTGACTGCTCTGCTGCCTCAGGCGTGGCTGCTCTGCTGCCTTCAGCAGAAACAATAGTTTCAGTTGAAACTATTAAGATTTGTTGCACTGTGGACTGCTGTTTATCTAGTTCAGGACCCCTATATTCAAATGAACTCCTTTTATATATGTTGAGTCCAGGTTTGACTGAAGTTTCCTCTTAGCTAAAGGCAGGTAAATCACCTGTGCTGTTACCATTGAAGAAGTTTTTGCTCTGTTTATTTCACAGATTGAACCAGTCCAACTGTAAATCTCTCCACTACTGTCAAATTGATGCCAGGCCAAGCAGCAGCAGTCGGTCAAGACCGTCATCCAGACATCTCTATGACTCCCACATCACACCACCAACCCTCCTCCCCTCCTACTGCAGCACACAGCTCAGGTACACCTCAGGTGGAGCTCAGGTACACCTCAGGTGGAGCTCAGGTACACCTCAGGTGGAGCTCAGGTTGAGCTCAGGTACACCTCAGGTGGAGCTCAGGTTGAGCTCAGGTACACCTCAGGTGGAGCTCAGGTACGCCTCAGGTGGAGCTCAGGTAAAGCTTAAGTAGAGGTCAGGTACACCACAGGTACACCTCAGGAGGAGCTTAGGTAGAGCTCAGTTACAGCTTAGGTACACCTCAGGTGGAGCTCAGGTAGAGCTCAGGTGAAGCTTAGGTAGAGGTCAAGTACACCTCAGGTACACCTCAGGTACACCTCAGGTGGAGCTCAGGTAGAGCTCAGGTGGAGCTTAGGTAGAGGTCAGGTACACCTCAGGTAGAGCTCAGGTGGAGTTCAGGTGGAGTTTAGGTGGAGCTCAGGTGGAGTTGAGGTGGAGCTCAGGTAGAGCTTAGGTAGACCTCAGGTGGAGCTCAGGTAGAGCTTTGGTAGACCTCGGGTAGAGCTTAGGTAGAGCTCAGGTAGAGGTCAGGTGGAGCTCAGGTAGAGCTCAGGTTCACCTCAGGTAGAGCTTAGGTAGAGCTTTGGTAGACCTCGGGTAGAGCTTAGGTAGAGCTTTGGTAGACCTCGGGTAGAGCTCAGGTAGACCTCGGGTAGAGCTTAGGTAGAGCTCAGGTAGAGGTCAGGTAGACCTCAGGTGGAGCTCAGGTAGAGCTCAGGTTCACCTCAGGTAGAGCTTAGGTAGAGCTCAGGTAGACCTCTGGTGGAGCTCAGGTAGACCTTACCATGTTTCAGAAACTCAGTTGATTTGTGGTTCTTTCATTGATGTTCAGGTTGGAGAAAACCTCCCATCCCGTCCGTCAGCGCAGTGGGAGTCTGGAGTCTCTGTCTCAGATGACGATGGAGAGCAAAAGCCCGCCTCCATCCTTTGGCGTCTTCCCGGCCCAAAGGAGCAGCAGCACGGAGGTCCTGGATGACGTCTCCTCCTACACCAGCCAGTCCAGTGTCGAGTACAATGCTCCAGCTAGCTCCGCCCACCGACGCGGCCACAGAAAAGACATTTACAACAACACTGGCAGCATGCCTAATCTGTTGGAGTCAGAAAGCCTCTGGTACCAGAACCCCCCCCACACTCAGTGCCCCACTGCCTATTACGTCACAGGCTATCCCAGGTACAGAAAACCTGAACCGTACTCGCCTTACGGCGAGTCAGAGAGATACTGTAGTTACTACCCACATTACCACGCCACACAAGGACCTCATCACAGTGACAGCATGCACAGTCACTATGCTTCCAATGACACGGACGGGGTTACATACAACACTTATGGCTCCTTGGGGCCAGCAGGGAACCATCCTCCATTCCCCAGCAGCATGCAGCCGTCTAAGAGCTTCCAGAAGGCTCTGGTGGCTGAACACCTGAAGGGCTGGTTCCAGAGGAACGCCACGCAGAGACCAGGAGCACACTACTACGACTATGATCGAGTCTCCCAGCAGAGTCTGAGGTCTCAGCACTCAGCTGTGGTCTACGCCCAGAACAACAGGAACGCTCCCTGCTCCTCAGGTTCGTATAGGATCAGTTTTTAGCAGAAACCTCCAACCTCTCCTTACCCCAGCTATATCAAACATGGACGCAATGTTGGAGAGAAAGGGTTTAGTTCTATGTATTCTAAAGTCTATTTGCTGGTCCATGTCTTGCAGTGTCCTTATCCTCAAATGGAAACTGGAACGCCTACAGGAGTGACGGTCCTTCGTTAGACCAGCTAAACTCCTCCTACTTTTACAATGCAGGCTCCAGCAGCCTGTCCAACCACAGCAGGTGAGAGGAGGAGAAACTAGGTCCAAACGTATGAAATATCACTATGCTAGAACGGAGAATAATAGAGATACTGGCTATCAATAAATGGGATTTTACCTATTATTATTACCAATCATTAATCAATTCTGGCTTTAGAGTAGAACAGAACAATGAAAACAGTGTTTTTGACATGTTCTTGTAGCATTTTTCTCATGGAGAACATAAATGAAGAACGTTCAAATTAAAGCTGAATTTCTAAGGAAACTATCTTACCAGCAGTATTGGCTCATCCATCCAAAGGATCAGGTGTCCCGATCACCTGTCCCGATCACCTGTCCCGATCAATAGTCTGACAGTGAATTCCAGCGTGGTCGACCACGTAAACTGATGGAGAGAGGTGAGAGGATGCTGAAGGTCAAAGAGGTCATAGACTTTCTGCAACAGAGCTCCGACCTTCATGTGACCTTCAGATCACTCCAAGTACAGTACACAGCTTCATGGAATGGTTTCCATGGCAGCAGCTGCATCACAACGTGCAATGCAAAGCGTGGATGCGGTGGTTAGAGCACGCCGTCACTGGACTCCAGAACAGACGGAGGCCGGCTCAGGATGATGTCATGAAATGGGCGGCACCCTTAAGGAGTGAAAGGCGGAGCCTATTATTTTACTTCCGGGTAGGAAGAGTTCACAAAAATAGCTAATATTTCATAAATGTCTTTGTTTATTCATGCTCCAAAGGTAATATATGATCATGTATTTGGATATAGTTTAGATTTTTTAACGTAAACTCTGCTGGTCAGTCAGTTGAACGTTATGACGACTGTCATTTGCTTTGAGGTTTTAGAATAAAATTATAGGAAAATATTATTTGCATAATAATTTGTAAGATGTTATAGTTTTTATGTATGAACTACAATCAGCAGCTCCAAGTCTCTCTGCTCTGCTCCATTCTGATCATCCACTGTCAGACAAACAGATCCACGGACGTCTTTGTTGAAGTGGAATCGGGATCAGGACTGTACAGCTGGATAGAAATGATATTGCTTTCACTGCCCCTCATAGCGCTGAAACCAGTGTACCAGTACTCGGAGACTCGCGATCTGGTATTCTGGAATTCGAGTACAAATATTCGCGATGACCAAGATCACTGATTCGCAATCTTTATAAAAATAGTAGAGTGTACTGAAATATGGAGGCATGATGTACTTATTTATCTGAAATGCAGAATAATGTTGGATTTTAAATTTATAAACTAAAATGAAGCTGAATGAGCAGTGCTACTGTCACAGGAAGTAAACAAGTCTTCAAAATAAAGTGTTGGTGAAGTTTCCTGCTTTCAAAGTAAAACTAATGAGTATTTTTGTGGTTTTTTCTGTTCAAAAGCTGAGACTGAAGTTCCACTCACCAACAGACTAAACTCTATCCATATGGAATCATATATTACCTTTGGAAATCCAAAAATGTATTTTACTTTTTCCTTCCTGAAATTACGACGACTGGATCTCTGAGGCTCCGCCTTTCACTCCTCTGTGACATCATCCTGGAGCCGGCCTCGGCAGTGTTCTCTCTGCAGGTCCTCAAGAGGAAATCCTTCTTCTCAGAGTCGATGCTAAAATGAAATACTGGGGAAAGTCTGTGTATGCTTGCTGGGGTGGAGCTGGCAGCACAGACTCTTCCTGGAAGGGGCTGTTCCTCCATGTTCACACGTATGAAGACCCAGTCCTCCTCTGGGATTGGAGGGGCTGGTGCTCAGAGAGCAGGTTCTAGAGCACAGGTGTCAAACTCCAGGCCTCGTGGGCCGGTGTCCCACATGTTTTCCAACCAAGCTAACATAGAAGCTCCTTATTGGCTAAACACACCTGATCCAGGTAATCTGCTTCAGATAAGGCAGGATTTCTGTAAAACCAGCAGGACGTCGGCCCTCGAGTCCTTGAGTTTGACACCCCTGGTTTAGTTCAGAGAAATGTGAATGGATCAAAATATGGCTTTGGGGCTGTTGTAGTTAGAAATTAACATAATAATGCACCAGAAAAGGAGATTTTACTGTTTTCATGTTAAATTCTAGTTTGTATTTGGAAGTCTTTGAGCCCCACAGAAAATCCAGATGATTGTTTGTTACAGTAGCCTCTGTTTGTGGTTCCACAGGTCAAATGTTTCTGTAGTTTCTCTTCAGGTTTGGGATTCTGGCCCACTCCTCCTCTCAGATCTCCTCTAGAGCAGTCAGGTTTCTGAGCTGTCACTGAGAAGCAGAGTTTGATGTTCTGTTGGGTTTATGTCTTAGACTGGCTCGGCTGCTCCAGAACCTTGATCTGCTTCTGACAGATCCACTCCTTGGTTCTCCTGACTGTGATTGTCATGTTGGAAGATCCAGACACGACCATCTTCAATGTTCTGACTGAGGGAAGGAGGTTGTTCTCCACACAATACAGGACCACGCTCATCCTCTGCCCAATACAGTGCAGTCATCCTTCCCATAGCATGATGCTACCACCCCCAGGGATGATGTTCTTGGAATGGTACTCGCCATTCAGTTCGTCAAAAGTTCTGTTTTGGTCTCATCTGATCACATGACTTTCTCCCATGATCCTCTGGATCATCCAGATGATCAAACTTAAGGCGTTCTGGACATGTTCTGGTTTAAGAATGATTTCAAACCATGACGTCTGAGTGTATCACCAACAGCAACCGTGGAAACGGTTCCAGCTCTTTTCAGCTCAGTGACAGCTCCTCTGTGTAGTTCTGGGCTGATCCTCACCTTTGGTAGGGTCACTGAGACCCCACCAGGTGAGATCTGTCATGGAGCTCCAGTCTGAGGGAGACTGACAGTCATGTTTAGCTTCTATTTCCTCATAACTGCTCCAACTGTGGATCTTTTTACCCCAAGCTGATTGATAATTGCCCCGTAGCTCTTTCCAGTCTGGTGGAGGTCTACAGTTCTGTCTCTGGTGTCTTAAGACAGCTCTTTGGTCTCGGCCTTGTTAGTAGTTGGAGTCTCACTGATTGTTTGGGCTGGACAGGTGTCTTTATGCAGCGAACCACCTCAAACAGGTGATCCTGGTTTAGGATCATAGGTGAAGGTGGACTATTTAAGGTGGACTATTTAAGGTGGACTAACGGGTCTGTGAGGGTCAGAGTTCTAGCTGGTAGACAGTTCAAATACTTATATGCAGCATTAGTATACAATTGAAGTATTTAGAATATCCACAACATGATTTCCAGATTTTTTTTCAAGGATTTCTCTCTCAGTGAACATGAACCTGAAATGAAAATGTCCAACCCTCCATGATTTCTCAGAGGGAGAACTTGTAAAATCACAGAGGTTCAAATACTTGTGTGCCTTTCTGTAAATAAAACAAATTATTTGCACATTTAACAATAATAAAATTTCCCTGAAGTTCTACAGGAAGTTATTCCAAGCTGGAGTCTTGTGGAGTTAAAGTCTTTTTTATGTTATTTTGTTTTTACAGAGAGCTGATAATAAAATGTTCTGGAACACTTTTATCACGGGAGGTCATGTGATTCTATGTTGCATTTATCACAGGAGGTCATGTGATTCTATGTTGTATTTATCACAGGAGGTCATGTGATTCTATGTTGTGTTTATCACAGGAGGTCATGTGATTCTATGTTGTATTTTTTCAGGTCCTACAGAGACGTAAACCCCTTGGAATCCCACAGCAGCCAAATGCACTCCAGCTCAGCTCAAGGAGAGCAGATCTGCTGGCATGAAGACTCAGAACCAGGAACAATCGTCTAGCTGCTGGTCAGTGTGCTGGCTAACATCTGAGCTGTTGGAAGAGTTCACTATGAGTTTGTACTTTGCCAAATGAATTCCAACCTCAGAATATCAGGAATGTTGAATTTTGGTGACACTGTGTAGAATTAAAAACCCTTTTTGCTCTCAGAGGTGCCAACTTTTCCACACAATGCTGTTTAATGAACAGAAAACACCATTAAAAATGTTATCAGGTGCCCTTAAATAACCGGGACGCGTTTAGGAAACTGTACTTGAAACTCCACATCTGAACTGCCGTACAAAGATAAGGAGACGTAGTTTACCTCCACATGTTCCAAACAGCGGCCTGCAGTGGTTCCACTGTTAGCTGGAGTTAACAGACGTGGTCGTTGAAACAACCTGTTGGAGTTGCTGCTCGTGGTGGTCAGAGCATCCCTGATGGATGACGGCCGGATGCTTCCTCTCCTTATGGGTCATTACCACTCTTCTTGAATTCTTTGGCTTCTTTGATTGAACATTTCTTTTTCCCGCTCCATGATGGGATTGTTTGTTTTTCACTGGTCAGAATTGCTTTGCTTCAAGCGAGTTTTCCTTTATTCTCCTGTTCCTGTGTATTTTTGTGCTCCTCTTGCTGGTGTTAAACATTGGTCTTCTCCAGTAGAAGCGTTTCTGCCACACTTCAGTATCTTGCAGATATTTGTCTTTTCTTCTGGTTTGTCCTTAGAGTGAATCATACTGATGTACAGCTTAGTCATTGGTTTTAGGTTGAGGGTTTCTGGGATCTCTGCTCTGGTGTTCTCTGGATGTGTGAACTGGTTGTGGTTATAGATGTTCTGGGGTAAATAATAAAAGACATTCTTTTACTAAAAACAGAACCATAGCCACACAAACATCTGACTAACAGCAGAACCTAAGCTAGAAACGACGTAAACGCTCATTTGAATTTTGTGTGAAGTATTTTTGACACAAAGGACTCCATGAAGGAGGAAATGGATGCAATGTCATTCACAACATGTAGTGAAGTCCAGTGGAAAGTTTACAAGGAGAAGCCAGATGTACATGTAACAGCAGGAAAAGGAGCAACCGTCCAGGTGGAGGGATCCTCTCTGTCATAAAGGTAAACGGCGGCGTGCTGAGAAGCGTTTGTCTTCACGTGGATACGCTCTGAAGTTTACATGGAAATGTAAGGAAGGACTTTTTGTTGTAGCGTGATCTTTTTAAGGTCTAAAACTGATGTTCTGTATACTTGAGCGCTGGAAGCTCCATGCTAACCCTAGCAGTCTGTCAACGGTTGATGATGTCATCAAGTGAAAGTGACGTCTGAATTCAGAGACACGATGTTTCCATAACTGTTTGAAGGGTTAGATGAAGGAGAAGGAAAGAATTCGGATCGGCTCGCAGACTGTCGTAAAAGAAGCAGATAGTCAGTCAACAAGACTGTAAAATGAAGGATGGGGTTGGTTTGATGGGACGCTCCTCCTTAAAGAAGTCTGACCCGGTTCTGACAAAGACCTGTCAGGTTTGTTCTGCAGACTGTTCCATCAGAATCAACATGATCAATCATGACGTGAAACTGAAGAAGACTGCAGGAATAGAAACATGTCAGTGAATTACCACGTTCTGTTTGATAGATAAAGAAATGAACTCTGATTTTGGAAGCTGATTGATTTGACTTTCATTTTGTGTCAGTTATGTAAAAGTAAAGCCTTAATAAAAAACAAATCTCTGATTCTGCATTGAGGCAGCAGTCACACATGCAGGATGTCAAAGCATCAGTCGAATCTTCTGGACTTCTCTCCTCTTGAAACGTTTCAGCGTTCATCCATGAATGTCATCAGATGAAGAGAGTCTGGGACTGAACTTCAGGACTAATCTGAGTGATCCTCATGGATCAAATCTGAATGATCTTCATGGATAAAATCTGAATGATCCTCATGGATCAAATTTGAATGATCTTCATGGATAAAATCTGAATGATCCTCATGGATCAAATCTGAATGATCTTCGTGGATAAAATCTGAATGATCCTCATGGATCAAATCTCTGAGTGATCTTCATGGATCAAATCTCTGAATGATCTTCATGGATAAAATCTGAATGATCCTCATGGATAAAATCTGAATGATCTTCATGGATAAAATCTGAATGATCTTCATGGATAAAATCTGAATGATCCTCATGGATCAAATCTGAATGATCCTCATGGATAAAATCTGAGTGATCTTCATGGATAAAATCTGAATGATCCTCATGGATAAAATCTGAATGATCCTCATGGATAAAATCTGAATGATCCTCATGGATCAAATCTGAATGATCCTCATGGATCAAATCTCTTCAGTTTCATATTTTCTGAGGTCAGGACAAAAACTTGAACATGATTTATGAGGGAAACGTTCAACATATGTGTTCTATGTAAAGAGTCAATGAAGCTGTGGGTGGGTGGGGCTGTGTGGGTGGGTGGGGCTATGTCTCAGTCATGTGACCTTCATCCAGCAGCAGTGGGGGGTGACTGCCGCCTTTTCCATCTGCATTAATACAAAGATGGAGCCTGCAGAACTACAGCAACGTGAAACACAAGTCGGTGTTTTTGATGTTATTATTGACAGAAATCTGGAGAATTCTACTGAGTTTCATGATTTCATGTATTTAGTATTCCAGGCATCTCTGTTCTGAAGGAAGCTGCTGCTGGTTTCTTTATTCTGCTGACTGATGTGTAAATACTAACAATCTGTATTTTCTTATGAGTGTTTGTAATCTCTGCTTTATGGTGTTTGATAGAAGATTTTTGTGAGCCAGAAAACAAATAATATATTTTGTTCAGAATTAGTAAGCTGGTTCTTATTAAATGAAATCATTGTTTGAATAAAGAAAAGAAAATGTCTGTTTGTTGATTTTAGTTTGAAATCTGCAGTCTTCTGTAAAACCTTCATAAACTGGAGATAAAGATCTTCAAAATCTGGAGATCTTGGAGTGAAGATGGTCAAAGACGTGTATGAAAAATAAACTTTCACATCTTGATTGTCTGAAAACACAATGTAGGATCCCGGATCAACTTCTTTAGATCTCTACAAATACACAGCTTTGTCTCATCTTCTCTTAAAGGTTTCCTAACATTTCTATCAGAAACTCTTCTGGAGAAAATCTTACAGAGACTTTTGGAACCTTCAATTCTTTAATGACTAAAGAGAAACCTTTGACAGTGTTAAAAAATAAACGGGAGGAGGAACTCGGTCAATATTTCAGATGAACTCTGGGAATCTGTGTGTAACAAAATCCACTCATCTTCAGTCTGCCACCAACATAAAATGTAAAAATTCCACCGCTTAGACCGGTCAAAGGTGACACTTGATCCCAAAAAACCTGATATTATTGTTATCGCTTTCACTCAGAACCAGCCTCTCGATCACATTTTAGAGCTGCTCAAAATGAAAAGAGTTTTGAATTCATCTTTAATCCATAGATTTAAAAGTCCACATTGAACCTGCTGTGATTATGGTTATTTTGGAGTAATACCACCAGAACTCAAGGTACCGTATTTTCCTCACTATAAGACGCTCTTAAAAACCTAAACTTTGTTGAGAAATCGGCCGTGTGCTTTTTGGGTGTACCAAGTCCCCAAATCTGTCAAATGTTCCTGAGAAACTTTTGGAAGTCTCCACTCGATTGACTGTCGGATCATTTCTAGCTGACGCAGCAGCGGCGAGCGCTCGGATGATCACGCTGTGTTCATTCAGAGGGTCACGGGCGGGACACGGGGTGGTCAGGGGCAGGACACGGGCTGGTCACGGGCGGGACACGGGCTGGTCAGGGGCAGGTCAGGGGCAGGACACAAGCAGGTCACGGGCGGGTCACGGGCTGGTCAGGGGCAGGACATGGGCTGGTCACGGGGGGGTCACAGGCTGGACACAGGCAGGACACGGGCTTGACACGGGCGGGACACGGGCTGGTCAGGGGCTGGTCAGGGGCTGGACACGGGCTTGACCCAGGCGGGACACCGGCGGGACACGGGCAGGTCACGGGCTGGACACGGGCGGGACACTAGCGGTTCACGGGCGGGACACGGGCGGGACACGGGCGGGTCATGGGCGGGTCATGGGCGGGATACGGGCGAGATACGGGAGGGACACTGACAGAGATTCTGGCAAGTCGTGCTCCTAGGAAACAATGTGGTTGGCGGTAAAGTTGACCACATCTCAAGTTCCAGCAGAAACCCTTCTAGATCAATAAACCCATAAAGGTCAGCCAGTATTTCAGAGCTTTACCCAGCCTGCACCGTCACAGATTTTCGACCAGACCTTGCCTTAGCTAAGATAAACCACTTCATCATTTATACATTTACTGTATGTTTTAAACTTTTTTAAAACTGCAAAGTAATTTTAATTCATCACTCAATTCCATAATTTTACCCCAAGAACTGAAACATCTCACCTTATCATTAGTCCGAACTTTAACCTGTTCAAAATATTAAAGACTTCTGAAACTATTCTGACTAACCCTTAAAGTAAATAGTTTCTGTATATTTTTGGAAACTAAATGTTGTTTTACTCCATAAATAATTTCTAATGCCTATAGTAATAATGAAGTATAATGAAGTGTATGTCTTTTAAAGAATGTCCCAGAGCTCTTGTGTTTTTTATTAAAGTTACTAAACAAATCTTGAAGGAGAAAATCAAATTCTGTTTTTATTTATTGCTTCCACGTTTGGCTTTTCTCATTCTGTTCTTCGTTTTTAATAGTATACATACAAATAAAAAAATAAACCAATTTTCTCTACTTTCGCAATGTATTGTTTGTTTGTTTTCCTGATTTCCTTCAGTTTGAATGTTTTTTTCCTTGTTTCCTGTGTTCTTCTCCGCTCCAGCAGGGGGCGGTACTGAGCCCGGAAGTCGCTCTGCTAACACTAGAACTAGCAAGAAGGAGAAACTACTGTTAGTCCCCGATCCCCTTTCCCTAACCACGCCCTAAACGCGCGCACATGTATTACGTGACTTCCCTTTTGCGCCATTTTTTTTCTAAAACTTTATTACTCGCGGTGGTTGACAGTTTTAACACGATTTGCGGCAGCTGGATGATCGGGTAGCCCATTGAATCATTTATTTATTTAGTTAGTTTTTATAACTTTATTTTTTAGAACTGAAGACAGAACAAAAAAGAAACACAACATACTGGGGATTGTAAATACAGCTATGATGAGATGTTATGTTTTACAAAGGAATCATAAAATGTTTAAATATTAGATTAAAAAATCTTATTAATATCAACGGGAACGTTTATTGTTCCCATGCTCATATCCCAAGGTTTTTTGGAGAAAACTCAGAAATTGGAATAATCTTTAACTTTACATTAACCTTTTTGTGCCTCAGATGTATTAACATTTATGGAAAATTAATTCACAAATATTAATATTATTTTACTAATTAAGAAATGTAGTATTCATTGTTGTTAATAGAAAGATTGTAAACGTCCTGTTTAAAAAACAGATTAAAAATATACGATGTCTCATTAAAGACCATGAGATCCTTAAAAAGCTGTCCAGATAACCTTTGAACAAATCTCTGTTTGGTTATTGTTTCCTTCCTTTTTTATGTCTTTATTTTCGTTCTTACTGTAGTTAACATCTTATTTTTCTTAAGTATTTTGACCCCAGCTGTTCCTTTTGCATCAATCATATTGAAA
>NC_050516.1:37108920-37109510 GCF_002922805.2 Oryzias melastigma
CGCAAATGTTGGCGGCAAAGAGGAAGTGACGTAATACATGTGCGCGCGTTTAGGGCGTGGTTAGGGAAAGGGGATCGGGGACTGACAACTACCTCCGTTTAGCTGCAATGTTTAGCCGCGGAGGATTTACCATCACACGAACACGTGCTGGGTTTTATTGGGAATCATTTTGTGTTTAAGCGGAACCGACGGAACCGACGCTCTTTCTGTTGTCTGCAGACAGACAGCGTTGTGTTCTGTTGTGTGTCGTTGTGTAGATGTGGAGTTTCGCGGTTCCTCGTCTGAGCTGCATCTCTGTCAGGAACCTGTTCACCATGAGACTGAAGAGCCGAGACTTCCAGGTGTTGTTCACGGAGGGACTGAACGGACTCGCAGGTGAGACTCGATCTGTCATCCATCACGTCTGGATCTGTCAGGATCTGATCAGATTCAAAGTACTTTAGTGATCCTTGAGGGTCCGATCGGTTCACGGTAACTCACGAAAAAAGACGAAACAACAACAACACAATTAATTCATACAAAAACGACCAACACCGAAATGAAATGATTTGGATTTTCTACAGAGATTCTGAGTTTTTCTTCAAAAGATT
>NC_050516.1:37109536-37116784 GCF_002922805.2 Oryzias melastigma
TGAATCATCTTCATTCATCTCTTCATCAACGACCATGTTTTGTTTGTTTGTAACCTTTATTTAACCCAGGGGGGGCTAAATCCAAAACTGACGTGAGGTCGCAGGCCGAACAGGATAAACATTTAATAAACATTCTAAAACTACATTTAACTTAAAAACTGTAACTTTTTAACACTTTAACTGTGATAATACTCGTGTGAATGCTGGAAGCTGAAGATGCTGTTAGCCAGCAAAAACATTAGCTAAATGCTAAATTATCCTAAAAAAACGGAGGTTAGCCAAAACATCTAGCATGTACCTGAAGTATTAGCTAAACTCCAAAACAGCCTAAAAAATCTTAGTAAATTCCAAAAGTCCAAAAAGCTGCAGAATGACAATTAGTTAAACTTTAAAACTGTAACTTTTTAACATAATTATGAATAATAAAAATGCAGGAATATTATTCCAGAATAAATCAACTTAAGCCTTAAAGAACTTTCAATATTTTACTCTCCATAAAAATATATTTTGTCAAAATTCTTCAAGTTAGAAATGAGCACAAGATAACATCGGGTCATTAAGAACAATAAAATCAAATGATCTGGAGGGCCGGGTCCGGCCCCCGGGCCGACTTTGACACATGATTTAACCAGATGAAAACCTGTGGAGATCACGATCTCTTTCTCAAGGCTGACCTGGCCAAGAGGTCAACAGCACACATCTGATAAATAAGGTTACAGTACATAACAAACAAAATAATAACTTGAGGATATTTACAATACAGTAAAGTGACAGAGATTTTTGCAATAACTTAAGTAAACAGCTGTTTGGAGAGTAAAAGTTATATGCAGCTTGACATTAATGAAGTTCAGTGATGGGAAGATGTATTTTTTAACAGTGAACATTAGAAATGTAGCACTTTTGATTAAGCACAGGTGTAAAAATGTTGTGGGCTAAACAGGTTCTCTCAGGGAGGAAGTGTGGTGGTGTAGAATCACACAAAAGCTGGATTGATTGGATGAATTATATTTACAGTGAAAGAACAATACATGACAAAGACAATATATACAGGGTAAATCAGTCCAAAATTTGTCCATTAGTTTCCTTTAATTTAACCCGCTTTGGGTGTTAAGGAATAGTTTGTTTGTTTGTTTTTTAGTAGATGGAAAGCAAGCTCCAATGCTTGATGGAATGGACTGTTGGAACGTTTATGTAGATTTGTTTGTCCTACCACATTGGTAGGGACTGTGGTTCACTTGGTCCAGGTGGGCACGGTTGGCTCGCCATGAGGAGATGAGAACTTTTCCCCAGTGTAAAATCCTGGCCTGTATGAACAGGACCAACATTCATTCACAACATTGACTATGCATATTTCATTTCTCTGAATAACCTTAAACAAGTTAATCAAAACATAACATACTTAGCAATAATCAACATTAACAATAATCACCACTAATTATCAACATTAATTATCAACATGCGCATGCTTTGACAATTCATTTTGTTCATTTTTGATTTAGAGTACTCAGGATCACATTTATCACATTGTTAAATCACATTTAACAATATTAAAAGTTTTTTTTCATTTTTCTTCCTTATAGCCGCTTCTTTTATTTTGACATGATCTTAAACCAAGATGCACGGAGATCAGCTGGCGCCAGCACCAGCTGATCGCCGCACAAAAGAAAAACAACGGCATCACTCACCAGTCAAAGGGTGAAAATGATCTTAACAGCTCAATTTGTGCGAGGCGTTCTGCAGCAAGGGTGTAGCTGTCATGTCCAGTGTTTCTCAAACATCTCTCCGCCACGTATTTGTATTGACAGGACGCGGAAGTCGTCAGTGAAATCGCGCTATGAAATCACGTCCTGAAATCTTGCGATATTTCCCGTGAGTGTGTGTCAGTCTAAAGGGACAACTAAAAGGGGCATATGGCACGTGTGGGTTACAGAAACATGAGCAGTTTTTAGAGTCTTTGTTAACCAAAAATGATCAGAATAACCCAAAGAATCGAGTTTTACTGTATAACAACGTGGAACTGGAAACAAAAGACGTCTAACTTAGTATATAATATTTCAATCTGTACTTCAGTGAAGAATAATCAGCTTCTGTCTTTAATTCTATTATTTGCAGACTTTTAGTTAGGGCTGGTTTCATTCTGTTAATCATCATAGAGTTTTTAGTAAATATTTAAAACCACCAAGAACGGTTTTGTCTGTCGGCTAAAGACAGACTAAAGTTTCTCTGACTTTAAGATGCAGCAAATAAATTCATGCAAAAAAGGCATTTTCTAAATATGAAAGAAGAGCTGAATCCACATTTAATCCAACTCATTTATAACTCGTCATTGATGGTGTGCTAAAATAGAGAAGACAAAGTTCCATCAGAAATAATAAATCTCTTCCTAAAAGTTTCTTTGGTGAAAGAAAAACAAACAAATATAAACTAGTAGTTTTTATTCAATGTTTCCATGATGAGAATTCCTCTGTTTGGGTTCAACATTGTTGTTGCATCTCTGAATACAAACGTCTACAGTTTTCTGTGTAAAATAGCATAATAATTCTGCTGGTAACAACATGTTTGTACATTTATTTTCTGCTCAGCCGGTGACTCAGAAATCACGTTTGTCTCTGAATTCATGTGTGCAGATCTCCGTTAAAACCCGTTTCCTGAGGAGTTCTGATCCGTTCTAAAGTCTTAAACCCAGACATGTAGTTCAGCTCGGCGTGTTCCGACTCAAATCACCCAGATTGGTGTCCAGACCGAGTGTGAGGTGAAATGTTTTCCCATCGTCTCTCCAGAGCTGTTTGACAAACACCAGTACGAGCTCCGGATCGCCGGGGGAGCGGTCCGGGATCTACTGTCCGGAAGGCGTCCGGAAGACGTGGATTTTGCCACAACAGCGACTCCAGAGCAGATGAAGAGTATTTTTCAGTCGGCCGGGATCAGGATGATCAACAACAAAGGAGAGAAGCACGGGACCATCACGGCACGAGTGAGATTTCTGTTATGTTTAGATTTAGATCACTTTTACACAAAAAGCTGACTGCAGGATTGGTGGTGCAGCCTGTTGTCACGGTAACACGACAACGCGTCGCTGGGCCGGCAGACCGCGGCTGCAGCAGCAAAGGAGAGAGATAGAAATGTCAAATCAGATCAGAGATACGGTGAGTTTATGTTCTTCATGAGAAAACTGCTACAAAAAGATGATTTTCATCAGAGTCTTTAGGTGCATCTTCAGATGATGATGATGAAGATGAAGGAGCGTCTACTCTTCCTTATGTGTGAGAACATCAGCCAATCACTGAAGTGTCTGAGACGGGAGAGACTGGATCAGAGGGTCTGTGTGACAGCAGACCATCGGTTCAATGTTTGGAGGATTCACTTCTGGAGAAGATCGGCCTCCTGTAAAGATGATCCTGATCCTGTAATGATGACAGATCTTTGGCTCTGGTGTACTGTGAAGGCTCTGGAAGTTCTTGATAATTGGGGTTTGGTTGATACAATTTAAGTTCGAACTAATAACAGCATCATTGATTGATCTCCAATGGAGGAAATATGTTACTGATCTCCTGCTGGTTTCATTCCACAGAAACTTCATGTTGTTCATTAAACTGTGAGAAACAGAGAAGAAAGTCGGGAAATTATCTTTAAAGATATTTATTGAGAACATTTGGTCTGCAGACTATAAACTATCAGAGAGTTTTAGTCCAAACTTGTTTTTTTAAATGTTGTAGAGAAACTTGAAGGTTTTGAGCAGCATCAATCATATTGATCAGATCTGACATAATCATCCCGATCAGATCAAATCTGCTTTCTTTAGCTGCACAATGAAACCTTTGAGGTGACAACGCTGCGCGTGGACGTGCAGACGGACGGCCGCCATGCAGAGGTGGAGTTCACCACCGACTGGCAGAAGGACGCCGAGCGCCGAGACCTGACCATCAACTCCATGTTTTTAGGTAACTGCCCCTCCCCCCCTGCTGCTGACAGCAGGTCTCTGGCTGATGCCCCTCCTGTCTTACAGGACTAGACGGAACCTTATACGACTACTTCAGTGGATATGAAGACCTGCAGAACCACCGAGTCCGGTTTGTGGGGAGGGCCGAGCAGAGGATCCAGGAGGATTACCTGAGGATCCTGCGTTACTTCAGGTTCAGGAACATCAAACTGTTTTCTGCTTTTGCTCTCAGACTGGACTCACCTCTGACCTCCTCACCTGTGATCTCCTCACCTGTAATCTCCTCACCTGTGATCTCTTCACCTGTGACCTCTTCACCTGTGACCTCCTCACCTGTAATCTCCTCACCTGTGACCTCTTCACCTGTGATCTCCTCACCTGTGACCTCTTCACCTGTGATCTCCTCACCTGTGACCTCACCTGTAATCTCCTCACCTGTGATCTCCTCACCTGTGATCTCCTCACCTGTGATCTCTTCACCTGTAATCTCCTCACCTGTGATCTCCTCACCTGTGACCTCCTCACCTGTCACCTCCTCACCTGTGATCTCCTCACCTGTCACCTCCTCACCTGTGACCTCCTCACCTGTGACCTCTTCACCTGTGACCTCTTCACCTGTGACCTCCTCACCTGTCACCTCCTCACCTGTGACCTCTTCACCTGTGACCTCTTCACCTGTGACCTCTTCACCTGTGACCTCTTCACCTGTGACCTCCTCACCTGTGACCTCCTCACCTGTGATCTCCTTGCAGGTTCTATGGCCGAGTGGCTCTGAAACCGCACGAGCACGAGCCGCAGACTCTGGCTGCCATCAAGAAGCACGGTCACGGACTATCTCTGATATCTGGAGAGAGGATCTGGGCGGAGCTAAAAAAGATCGTGGTCGGTCATCATGCTGCTGACCTTCTGGAGTTGATCTATAACATGGAGCTGGCTCAATACATCGGTGAGAAAACTCAGGAGATTCAGACTTCAAACACAGCTGGAGGTTTCAGATCATAGAGATCAGAATCCATCAGTAAAACAGGAAAAAGACTTTTAGCTGTGAACCATCAGTGACGTCACAGAGAAACACCAGATCTGTGGATGCAGAGAAGCTTTGCTCCAAAATATAACAGAGTTCCAGACCACCACAGATCTGCTGTTCTGTGGTTCAGAATCTACAGGAATTACAGTAATTGTGTTGAAGAGTTACTGTAGCTGAAAAAAGTCCAGACTGGAGTTAAAGTTCTGGTGCTGAAAGGGTTAAAGCCCCCAGCACCCGTTAGCTGGTTAGACATTAAAGTGCTATCAAGAAAATAACAAAGAGAAAGACAGTCAAAATAATAAAGATGTTTTGACAGCTACAGCGAGGATGGAAAGTTTGTCCCCCAGATGAAATGTTCTGTTGTTGTGTATAAAGAACTCAAAGAAAGATGAAAAATCATCTAAAGGGATCAGATTATAGATTAGACTTCATTTCCATCATTTGTGAAACGCTAATCTGTGGTTATGTGCACCGACCATCAGAAGATGCGGCTCGACTCACGGGGCCCAGAGTGTGTGGACAAAGGACGCCAAACAGGGATAAAATAATCAATCGATTGTATTAGAAGAATAACAAACACAAAAATAAACATACAGAAAGTTTCAGTCAATGTTCTGAATGGAGATGGAAAAAAATAGGAGGGAACCACAGAACGTCCAGAGATCCGTCTCCGTTCTTTGCCCGACCTTTTGTATTGTCTTCAGTTTGTTCAGAGTTCTGTTCAATGTTCCTTACAGTTTATCAGGTCCAGTCTGGGCAGCTCGCCGTTGAACCATTCACCAGGGGGATGATGTCAGTCCAAAGGCAGGAGAAAGAAAAACCTGACCTGAACAAGGTCAAAGAAAACATATTCAGACTCAAGATTCATACATAATGTGTACACAAATCAATACTTTCAAGTCAAGTTTTCAGAATAGGCCTAAAGGGGTTTCAAGTTTTAAATTCTTAAAACATAAGTGCACTTTATAATATCAATTAGCATATGCTTTAAATAAAACATCCAAATGGCAATAATCTAGCTGGTTCAAACAATTAAATGTGTTTGATTTAAGTTTCAGACTTCAAGGAAGAGCATCGAGAAAAAACAATTACAAAACACAATGAACGATTTTTCTCAGACTAACCAAAAAGTGTCAAAAAAACGGACATGACCACAAAACCGAAAACATTAGAGGTAAACTCAGATTATCTGATTTCATTCGGCTGAAAAGAGAGACTAATATGGCGATGGCTTTGCTCATTAAATATCAAAACAAAACTAATGACACAACGTTAACTTAGCATTAGCATGGCTGTAGCTAGCGGTTTCTGTGCTGTGGAAATACTACTGTAGCATAAACACAATTTTAAACGGTAATTTCGGACTCACCGAAGAGAGTGATGGGTTAGAAAGATGAATACTGGAATAACCAGTAGTTTTAGCTCAGCCAGCCGACAGGAGAGCAGCAGCCAGTGGAGGAAGTGCAGAGAGAGGTGTCGTGACCTGGATGTTGATAAAGGGATTCGGCCCCGCCACAATAAGAGCATGCTGAGGTGGAATCTGTTTGGCTTAATGGGCGGGTCCCTGGCCTAGGTTACATTTGTCCTTTCAGAATACCATGAAACAGAATCACGGTTTGTGATTTTGAACATACAAAATTCAAAGGAAATTTGTTCATTTTCTACCTGAAAAGAAGTAAAGTACCAGTCGATAAGTCAGTTTATCTTTTTCTAGGTAAGAGTTGATTTTATTTATATTTTTTTTCGCGACCGTAGAGAACGTGTGTCTCTGTGCCGGACCAGTTTTCTGTTTGGAGGGTTCAGACACTGAGATGAACTCCAGACTCCTGGATCCTCTTA
Organism: Oryzias melastigma; assembly: GCF_002922805.2. Classification (NCBI taxonomy): domain Eukaryota; kingdom Metazoa; phylum Chordata; class Actinopteri; order Beloniformes; family Adrianichthyidae; genus Oryzias; species Oryzias melastigma. The sequence goes on from NC_050516.1 coordinate 37,116,343, forward strand.
AGGTGGTCTTATGGTCATTTCTGTCGTCAGGTTTGCCTCCAGGCGGAGATGTTGACAGTATGAAAGAAGTCTGGAAGAAGTCCAGAAGCCTCTCTCCGAAGCCGGTCACCATCCTGGCTGCTCTCCTCCGCTGCCCAGAAGACGTGGAAAAGATGGACGTCCGTCTGAAAATGTCCCGAGAGGAGAAAAACCTGGCTCTGTTCCTCGTCAGACAAAGACGGGACCTCTGCAGGGACCACGGCGAGCCGGATGGCCTCCGACCTTTCACCGACTTCATCATTGATGTGAGTCACTCTATTACACATATGTCTACACTCAGGTGTCACTCCACACACAACACTCCTCCTTTACCATGTCTCACCCATCATAGGATCTTGGATTCTGGATCACATCAAATGTTTTAGTTTATTGTGAGTTCAGAGAGAGAAGCACAACTGGACCT
>NC_050516.1:37117249-37124549 GCF_002922805.2 Oryzias melastigma
AGATCTCCAGGGGGGGTTAAATGATGAAACCTGATGCTTTGTGTAGCAGGAACAACTGATCGTGGGGAAAGTATCTGTTGTTTCATATGTACACGTATGTAATAACTGTTGACGCGCAGCTTTCAGAGAAAAATGACAGAGCTAGAGATTCATGGGACTGCAATACCCAGTGTGACCACTGGGGGCGCTACACACATACATATGTCTTGAAATAGCTCTCATAGGGACTTCGAAAAAAACCTTAGCAGGGGTGTCTATACACTGTTCTGGACCTATTGGAATGGGTTTGCCTGTGGGGACCTCAATTAAGGTCCCCGTCGCGCCACAGGTCCCCGTCGCGCCACAGGTCCCCGTCGCGCCACAGGTCCCCGTCGCGCCACAAGTCCCCGTGTGAATGTGTTTCGTCAGGTTGAAGTCCTCACGGGGTAGTGAAAACAAACACACACTCACAGCTAGCCTGCATGAAGAAATGTCATCAACTCTGCATTTCTACATTCAGCCACAGGCCGTGACAAATCGATTTTTTAATTTTCTGCAACGATGAACATATTGACATATTTTAATGTTTTTTTACCGATTGATTCAGAATCGTTACATCTTTAGTCAATGATCTGCTTTCATCCACACACAGTAATAACAATGAGGTCAGAATGGATAACAGTGAAGGTGAATCATCTGTCCATACAGTGTTTATCTTCATCAGTCACATTAGAACTGTTACAGTAAAGCAACATTCGACTGCAGTTCCTCTCACATTTTCCTCTTCATATTCATTTACAGTGGGAGCTGTATTTCTGTGTAGCATTGTTCTCCCATCCGTCATGATTCTTCTCCTCAGAGCCGGGATCCAGACACTCAGAGTAAAGTGTGTGAACTGCTAAAGTATCAAGGAGAGGAGGAGCTTCTGTCAGAACTGAGCTGCTGGTCCAGTCCTCGCTTCCCGCTCAGCGGCCACGATCTCAGGAAGATCGGGATCACCTCCGGGAAAGACATCGGAGCGACCTTACTGAGGCTGCGGGACATCTGGAAGAAAAGTCACTACAAGATGGACAAAGAGGAGCTCCTGTCCCATATCAAACTTTAATCCTTCAGATGGAGCATCTGCAGCTGTTTCAATGGAACGTGGACGGAATGACGGATCTGATCTGGAGATCCAGAGAGATCTCGGAGATTTACATAAAGACTATGCAGTTTTGGCCTTCTGTTTATTTGAATAATTTAATTTAGTTCTGGTGCTTAATCAACTAAAAGTTTATTTAAAAGCAATTTAAGTGTATTCTGTCATCATTGTGCAGTTCATTAAAGTTCTCTTAAACAGCTGAAATGTTCTGATGTTTCAGAGAGGAGCAAACAGCAAATGCAGATCTGAAGTTTTTGTTTTTAAGCTTCCACAAGTATATTGTTTTCTGTTGTTGATGCGTTCCAGAGGATCTTCTGATTATGCAGTTTTTGGACAAAATCCAAAAACACGTCGTTTTCTTCAGACTTACTTTCTGCAGCTTTGTTTTTGTTTTTCTAAAACATTTTGTTCCTTTTGGTGTTGCTGGAGCCTAACCTGGCTACTGATGGGTGAAGACAGGATACACCTGGACAGGTAACAGTCTGATTCAGGACCTCAGTCACACACCTGTACACTCTCACGGTGAAGCAGGTTTCTTCTGGAGTAGGTCAGCTCGGTTTCATGCACACACTTCTGCAGATCACATTCACAGCAGAGACACTCAGACAAATATCTCTTCCAACATCCTGGAGTTTGAAGTGTTTATCTGCTGTGAGAGACGTCCTCTACAAAAATCTGGAAATCACTTATTTATTTATAATGTATTACTCTGCTACTGGTCCTACATCAGGACTCCTGATTGAGGTGTCAGCTAAAGGAGAACTTGTAGAAAACATTTAAGGAAGATCATGAAGATGATGATGGCTGGATCTTCCATCATGACATCCTTATCTAATCCTGTCGTTCCTGCATATTAAGTTTTAAACCAGACAGAAAAATGATTTGATATTGGGTTCAGATTCAGAAGTGGAGGACTTCAGATTCTGGATGTAAATATCTGCAGCCAAGTCCTCTTGAAAGAAGGAAAGGAGGATGTGTAGACAGAGAAATGAAGAACTGAGATGGGACAGAAAAGAGATAATTGGTTGAGGTGATGTGAAGAAGAAATTCCAGAGGAAGATGGATGAGAAGATCCATGATGTCCCCATAGAAGAGTGATCAGGGAGGGAATGTGGAGGAAGGATGAGAGGAAGAGAAGAAAAGTTTGGGTTCAGCACAGGAATGCAGAGAGACGGATGGAGGTGGAAAGAAGTTTCTCCAGAAGAAGAGCAAAGGGACATGAAGGATTAGAGGAACACAAGTTGATCACATGTTTATCAGGTGTTGTCACCTGAAAGTGTCCAGAGACTGTAGAGTGTCTGAGGACAGACAGTTCAGGACGGTGGTGTGAGGAAGATGAAGAGGATGAAACCTGCTGGAATGTGAGACAATAAAGAGGACAGTGGTTTTCAGGGAGGAGTTACAGATTCTAGGAGATCAGGAGGATCTTCCAGATCCAGACAGCAGCTAAAGCAATGATGGAGACTGAGAGGACGGAAGGAGAGGAACTTTGTGGTTGATCTGGAATGAGGATAATGGATCTTCAGGGAACAGGATGATAAGACGTCTCAGAGTAAGGTTCAGTGTTCAGAGAAGGGTCACTGAGTTCACTGATGGAACTACTCTGAAACGAGATCGATACTAGACTGATACTAGACTAATACTACATTGATACTAGACTAATACTACATTGAAACTGGACTGATACTAGACTAATACTAGGCTGAAATTAGACTAATACTAGATTGATACTAGACTAATACTAGACTGAAATTAGACTTAATACTAGACTGATACTAGACTAATACTAGACTGAAATTAGACTTAATACTAGACTAATACTAGACTGAAATTAGACTTAATACTAGACTGATACTAGACTGAAATTAGACTTAATACTAGACTAATACTAGACTAATACTAGACTAATACTAGACTGATACTAGACTAATACTACATTGAAACTGGACAGATACTAGACTAATACTAGACTACTAGATTGATACTAGACTAATACTAGGCTGAAATTAGACTAATACTAGATTGATACTAGACTAATACTAGACTGAAATTAGACTTAATACTAGACTGATACTAGACTAATACTAGACTAATACTAGACTGAAATTAGACTTAATACTAGACTAATACTAGACTAATACTAGACTGATACTAGACTGATACTAGACTAATACTAGATTGATACTAGACTAATACTACATTGATACTGGACTGATACTAGACTAATACTAGACTACTAGATTGATACTAGACTAATACTAGGCTGAAATTAGACTAATACTAGATTGATACTAGACTAATACTAGACTAATACTAGACTGAAATTAGACTTAATACTAGACTAATACTAGACTAATACTAGACTGAATTTAGACTTAATACTAGACTGATACTAGACTGAAATTAGACTTAATACTAGACTAATACTAGACTGATACTAGACTAATACTAGATTGATACTAGACTAATACTACATTGATACTGGACTGATACTAGACTACTAGATTGATACTAGACTAATACTAGGCTGAAATTAGACTAATACTAGATTGATACTAGACTAATACTAGACTAATACTAGACTGAAATTAGACTTAATACTAGACTAATACTAGACTAATACTAGACTGAAATTAGACTTAATACTAGACTGATACTAGACTAATACTAGATTGAAATTAGACTTAATACTAGACTAATACTAGACTGATACTAGACTGAAATTAGACTTAATACTAGACTGATACTAGACTGAAATTAGACTTAATACTAGACTGATACTAGACTAATACTAGACTGAAATTAGACTTAATACTAGACCAATACTGGATTGATACTAGATTGCCTTCATGAAGTAATTTCTCTTGGTTTGACTGTATCTCTGTCTTTTTTGGGTCTTCTAGTTGATCTGTTTCTATTAACTTTTCAGGTTCATTTCTTGGAGGTTCTTCCTCCTCATCACACTCTTCATCACTGAACTTTCTTCCTTACCTGACCTCGTGTCCACCAGGTGTTTAAGAAGCTCTCAGTTTGACAACTTTCCTTCCTTTACAAACAGAGTTAATTAATTTGGATTCTTGTTTAATTGTTTTTACACTTTATATTTTGTTATTGTTTTCTTTATTGTTTGACATTGTTTACATCACTCAGCCTCCTAGGATGCTGGTGGAAGGTGATCTTTAAATGAAACAATGAGAAGTTCAGATACAGACTTTTGAATAAAACAAACTCACATCATATAGAACATATTTTACAGAAACCAAACCACCTGAAGGAACAAATGCATGAGGAACAAAGAGAGCAAAAACCAAACACCAGCACATCAATAAAACTCAAGAAAAAGGAAACAAATCAAAACGAACTCTCGAGGGTCAATCACACAAAGAGATGTTCAAAGATTCCCTAAATTAGAGCCATTAAATCATGTTGTCTAGTTCAGGTTACAGCGTTATTAGAATTCAAACTGAACTGATGACAGGATTTACCAGCATGGGGATGAAACCCTCTGAACTGATCAGTGTTTGTCCCAAATAAGAACATATTCAGTCCAACCAGAAAAAATTAAAATCTGATATTTCCAGTTCATGACAGAAGAAATGTGTTAATTTCTAAACTGATAAATATGTAGAAAATGACTTTTTTCAGTGAGTGCGGGATGGAGCTGACTAAAAAGATGAAAATACATTTAAAGTCCATGAAGATTCTGCTTTTGCTCAGAGCTGATGCATTCTGAGAGATGTAATCCTGTTGTGAACTAACTGGACAGAGCAGCGATGGTCTCAGAAATGCTGCTTTCACTGATCTTCATTCCATTTCAGTCAGAAGGAATTGTTGGAAGAGTTCTGAGTTCTGATCCGTTCAGATTTACCTGCAGCTGTAACATGTTAGTGTGATGTTACTGCTGGTAGAAGTGATCTTCAGAACCGTTCTACTGGATCCACCTTTGGGTCCAGTCCTCTGACGCTGCACTAAAAGCATCAAACCAGCTGAACCTCAGCAGTTTCTTCTGCTCTAGAGAGAAAAACATGAAACGGAAACAGACCGATCCCTCATTGATAAGGTTCTGAAACAGGAAATCTGATTGGCAGGATTACAGATGTCTGAGGGGGGAAAACTCCCTCTCTGGTTTAAACTCTGAAAGTTCAAATTTTCAAAGAAAAAAACGTCCAGTTTTATAGAACAAAAACAAAATTCGGATGGAGATGAAAGATTTATGTAACTGCTGCAAAGTGACGTGTTCTGTTCAGGAGACACAGCACGGCAGACACTGATTGATAAAGTCAACGGCCAATCACAATGCGCTGTTTAAAAAAAAGCAAAATTGCACTGAAAAAACCTTGAAAATATCGAGACCATAAAAGACAAACCTCAATTTAGCGAGGGAGCTGTTCATGCTGGATCAAGTTCATGTGGAGCTGCAAAGGAGCGCCGTTTAAACCAGCTAGCTAAATATAATCATGTGACTCAAAGAACGTGAGTAACCATGACAACCAAGCAGACTTAATAAAGGTGGAAATTGTTTGAATGTTGAATGTAAAGGGTGAACTTTCTGAACTGATCATGATCATCTCATTCATATCACTTTCCTTCGCCGCTGCAGTCGAGGCTCAGCGATGTGTTACCAACGGGCCAGACCACGGATCCAATAGTCCACTTTTTGTGAAAAAGCAATCTAAACCAAAAAATACCAAGATTGAAGTACTAAATTGAATGTTTATGTCTCTTGTAAGTGACCGTGGCATCAGTAGGAGAATACCTAAAGAAGTGTTTAAAGTACGGCGGCAAAGTCGGACCTGCTGAAGGAAAACAGAAGATTGTTGCTGTGTGGGGGGTTATTCATTTGTGTTACTGAATCTTAACATTGGTTTTCTTTAATCGCGTGCGTTAACTTGTCAACATTGATAGCCCTAACATATGTATATATATATATATAATATAAAACCTCCTAACTGGAGGAGTGGCTGCAGCAGATCCCTGGAAAGACCTCAGACATCTCCAGAAAACCACTGGATCCCAGACCTCTCTGGTGGAGGTGGAACCACAGAAGACAGATAAATGTACCTATACAAGCTCACTCCTGATTGGTGAGAGTGGTTGCCATAGAAATGTTGACCCAGACCGACTGACAAATCAGCATTCACTAACATCGTCTGGTTCAAAGTCCACATTCACAGAAAATGGCGACTGAATTGACTTCATTTTCTTGGAACCAGATTTAGGCATTTTCTATGGCTGACATCACACCCACTCTTTCCAGTGCTCTCTTATACAGTCAAAGGTTCCAAACAGGAAGTAGCTGCGTTCTCCAAGAAGCCAAAACCCCATAGACTTCTATGTAGAAATAAGGAGCTGCTACCAGCCATTCTATTGGTCAGAATAAACATTCTGGATCTGATTCCATTTTCTAAAATGTTCTTGGTAATCCTGATCTTCCTCTGATCTTCCTGATAATCCTCTTGTTTTAATGTGTTTTTCTTCATCACAAGTTATAAACTGGCCAATCAGATGCCTCAGTACAAGCATGTGGTTCCCATTGGTCCCGCCTCCAGCGTTTAATTGACAGATTCTCCTGATCTGCTTTCAGTGGAAAGGGGAGGAGCTGCAACCAGCTCACTCCTGATTGGTGACGGTAGTTACCATAGAAACTGGACTCAGACCGACTCACTGTTGTTTAGCTCCAACATGGGAGTGAACTGACTCCGTATCCCTGAAGCTGGAGGTGAGACATTTCTATGGGTGACATCACAACCGCTCTGTCCAGCCCTCTATACAGTCACTGGTCTGACCCAGTTCACCAGATTTAATGCAGCAACACTTATGAGTGTGTTTATATGAGTGTGTGTGTGAGAGTTGGGGTGGGTGAGTTTGTGTGTAAGTTTGTGTGTGTGTTGTAGTTGTGTTGTAGTTGTGTTGTAGTTGTATTGTGTGTGTGTTGTGTGTGTGTTGTAGTTGTGTTGTGTGTGTGTTGTAGTTGTGTTGTAGTTGTGTTGTAGTTGTGTTGTAGTTGTGTTGTAGTTGTGTTGTAGTTGAGTTGTGGGTGTGTTGTGCGTCAGTGCTGGCAGGGCGTGTCCAGGCTGACTCCACATCTCCAGCAGCAGTAATGCTCCTGATGCCACGTCCGTCCATCTTTGGATGTGAAGAAAGATCTGCAGAAGATGAGCTGGGGGGGGGGGGGGGGGG
>NC_050516.1:37125198-37129650 GCF_002922805.2 Oryzias melastigma
CTGTCTGTCTGTCTGTCTGTCTGTCTGTCTGTCTGTCTGCCTGTCTGTCTGTCTGTCTGTCTGTCTGTCTCACATTCGTCACATTCTAAACCTGAATAAAAAGATTTATAATTTGACAGTTTGATTCCCAACGAAACACTGAAGACGCCACAAACCCGTGGAGGAAACATTCGAAGATGTGGAATGTTTGTAGCAGGTTTGAAAATGTGAGAGCTGATATACATGATAACACACACAGAACAGGGCGTCTGTGATGACCAGAAGAACTTTTGGACTCGGGAGAACCCGATCCTTTTGGAACTGTCTATTGTTATTGAAATAAAACTGAGTGGGCGAGACGCCGCGGCCGTGTCTTTAGGTTTGGGTCAGAACTCCACCGACAGACCGGTGGTGGTTCTGGTGGTTCTTTTCTGTGGTACCGGGTCATAAACCCAGATACCATTTTAGACTAACTTCACCTGACTCTTTAGTTTTATTTTGGTAATACTGTAAAACTCATTTCTATTACTTATGTTTGTTTTTATACTATCAAGTTCTTCCAAAAGAAAAGGAACATTCTTCCAATTATTATTTTTTATCTCTTTCTGCTGATGGAATTTCACATGTAGCAGAAATACTTTTTGGTAAAGTTGTAGAAACATTGATATTTTTTAATACATATACATTTATTTATTTGAGATAAATACTTTATGCTCAGAAAAAGATGAAGACATTTTATCTGTGAAACTCTGAACTGTCCAATGACCTGAATGAGGTCAGACAACTGTCATCTACATGCAGTGTTCATCATTTCTTAAAGCTTTTTGAATATCTAGTCCTGCTTTGGTTAGTTATTTCCTGACAAATGTTGACTGAGCTGATTTGTTTTCCAGTCTCCTCCTGGCAGTTCTGATGTCCCTGTAACACTACAGTAAACAGGCTCCATGTTCTGATTACAGCAGGGTTCAGTCAGAACCAGTCTGTCGGTGAACTCCTGCAGTCGGCCTCAGAACATCAACAGAACTCTCACCTCGTCACAGCCGGAACATCTGGGCCACACCGACTGACAGTAGTGTCGTCCACACAGCAGCTTCTGGCTGGACCAGAAGTAGACCAGGTCCACCAGACTCTGGCTGCACTCTGAGCACCTGAAGCAGGTGGGATGCCACAGGGCGCCATGGTAACCGGCACGCTCGGCGTAGACAACTGGACTCTCCTTGGCTACCTCTGCTTTACAGCCAGTACAGCGCTAGAGGAGGAAACGGGAACGTTAGAAACTATTCCTGCATTTCAACACATTCAGGCTGAAGGAAAACAGCAAATGATGACGTCGCATTATTGACATTTTTCCTACTTTAACCGTGTGGTTTAAGCTCAGATGATCATGTCAATGATGGAGAAGAAAACATAATAAGCTTTGACGTAACACAAACATCTGATGTTGGTAATAAATCATTTGAAAATGTTAAAACAGGACCTGAAACAAAACGAACCACATTAATAATGCAGATCACCACTTCCATACAGACCTGTGTCCCGCGTTAACACCCAGACCGCACGGATTAAGGTCAGAAGGACTTTACTAAGGGAATGTAAAAGTGACAGAGAAGAAGTTCTCTGTTTCTCATTCCTTCTTACTCCAGGTGACCTGCTGCTGATGTCACCGTTGACGAAGCAATGACACATTTAGGGCTTTTGGAGAGACGCTGTCAGACCGGCTTCTCTAACGGACAGTCAGGTGAGTTGGAGCTGTTTGCAGCAGCGGTCTCTGCTGGGTTTTCCATGCTGCCGCAGCTGTTTCAACCAGGAACTTCAGTGGCCTATCCTTGCAGTGACGGGTGTAGATCAGGGGTCACCAGCCAGGTGCCCTCAGGTCTCTTCCAAATGTAGCACAACTCACATTTTTTTTAAAATGACACTTGCATTTACATAGATTTAAAAATTAAAACGTCTTAAAAATGTGTTGTTGATACATGAACATTAGATAAGTTTAGGTGACCTTTGTCCTACTCCAGTTCAGTGATCATTAATTTAGTTAAAAATGCTGCAGATCTGGTCATTAGTTCAAAATGTGACAATATTTGTTTAATAATGTGTAAGTTGATTTTTCTTTAACATTACATAGTTGATAAACATGGAACAACATAGTGAAAATAAGACATTTTTCTCATGAAATGTAGTGATGTTAGTGATGTTCTGAAAATGTAACAATTACTGAGATTAATAAAGTGTTGAATATTGATTTCTGTTTCCTAGCTTGTTGTCATTGTTGATAATTATGGTGAGAATCAGTGTCTTCACACAGAGGAGGATCATAGATACATTTTGAGTTTCGTACTTTTTCACCAAATAGTAGTTGTTGGATGTTCCATAAACTCTCATCTCCACTCACATATTCAGTCATGCCGTCTGTTCCATTGGAGCCCTCGGCGGCGGCGGCGCTGGCAGACGTGTGGCCCTGTTGCTGCCCAGACTCCTTTACCGTCCTCAGGAGAACGGCTTCCTTCAGAGCTGCAGACTCACCAGGTAAGGCCACCTCCCCCACCCCCAGCACTTCCTGCTTGTACTGCTTCACAAACAGCAGCATGGTTGATATCTGCAGAGGAGCACAGTGTTACATATCTTCTTTGGACCCAAAGAGGCTTCAGGAGAAGGCCTTCACCTCCTCCTCACTGGCCAGACTCGGACACTTCATGGGGTCGTGATCGTACGCTGGCAGCTGATGGAGGAGCTGCCGGCGCCGCTGCAGGGATCCGGCGCTCCCGGAGACGGGCCGAAGGCTTTCCGGTAGGAGCTCCATGTACTGCATGGCCTGGGGAGAGGACAAACCGGGAACTCGGTTTCAGGTCATGTTGGAGTCGTTTGTTTTGGAGCAAACATCACTTTCCCGCTCAAAAGAGTCTGTCTATAGAAACGTTTTGAGTCGGAGGAACTCCCTCTGCAGCTGACAGTACAACGGTTTCATCATTTTCATTGAGACGTGTTGTAGAGCTGCACTGTGGTGCAGTGGTTAGCACCTTCACCTCACAGTGAGACGGTTCTGGTTTGAATCCCGGCTGGACCCTTTCAGTGCAGAGTTTGCAGGTTCTCCTGGTGCATGTGAGGATTTTCTCCAGGCTGTCTGGCTTCCTCTCAGACGTCAAAAATATCCTTTTCAGGTTAATTGATTATTTTTTTCTGGCTCACGAGCGGACATGTGTATTCAGCTGTCTTCACCTTCTAACCACTTTAACCGTGACTTATCACAGAATTACTGCAAAACAAGTAGTAATTCTGCAAGAGAGAGCTGACCATGAGCCTGAAGCAAAACCAGGACACTTCTGACATTTCAGACATCAGAAGAACAAGAGCTCCAAGCTAAGCTAACTCCACTGATGGAACTGGAGTCAAAGCAAACATCTCTGTTACAACTCGTGGAGGAGATCCACCGGGACAGAGCGAGGAATGAACAACATGAAAATCGACTTGACCTGCAGACAGAGTGGAGGACACTGAACAACAACCAAGAATGAATCATGTCATTCTGACTGGATTCAAAATCTGAGCTAATGCTGACACAGAGGCTAACGGGGCTGCTGCTCGGCCTGCAGACGAGATTGTGGAAACCCAAGTTAAAACATTTGTCACGTCTAAAGGGATTTCCTGGATCTGGATGCCATCAAGTTCTGGCGACTGCTTCCCGGGAGAAATGAGACGGATAAACCAGCGATTCTTATCAGTCATGAAAGACAGCTCTGATGAAGGAAAGGGAAAACCTAAAAGGTTCAGCTGTTTATCTGGACGAACATTTAATAAAATCCAAAGCAGAAAGGACTCAGCACGCCAGGCACCTTTGCCGGCGCGGTCAGATCCAGAACACCTGAGTATCTGGCAGCAGGATGTTTGTCAAACCACTCAGTCCACCGGACCGGCCTGAGGTACTGATCAATGGCATGGATGGATGGATGATGGAGGTTGATGGATGGATGATGGAGGTTGATGGGTGGATGATGGATGGATGATGGATGGATGATGGATGGATGGATGATGGATGGATGATGGATCAATGGATGGTTGATGGATGGATGGATGATGGATGGGTGGATGATGGATGGATGATGGATGGTTGGATGGATGGATGATGGATGGATGATGGAGGTTGATGGATGATGGATGGATGGTGGATGGATGATGGATGGATGATGGATGGATGATGGATGGATGGATGGTGGATGGATGATGGATGGATGATGGATGGATGATGGATCAATGGATGGTTGATGGATGGATGGATGATGGAGGTTGATGGATGGATGATGGGTGGATGATGGATGGATGATGGGTAGATGGATGGATGATGGATGGATAGATGGATGATGGATGGATGATGAATGAATGGTGGATGGATGATGGATGGATGATGAATGGATGACGGATGGATGATGGATGGATGATGGATGATAGATGGATGGATGGTGGATGGATGATAGATGG
>NC_050516.1:37130617-37146472 GCF_002922805.2 Oryzias melastigma
GATGATAGACGGATGGATGATGGAAAGATGGATGGATGGATGATGAGTGGATGGATGGATGATGGAGTGGTGACGGATGGATCATGGATGACGGATGGATGATGGATGGATGATGGATGGATGATGGATAGATGGATGATGGATGGATGATGGGTGGATGGATGATGGATGGATGATGGATGGATGATGGATGGATGATGAATGAATGATGATGGGTGGATGATGGATGGATGGATGGATGATGGATGGATGATGGATGGATGATGGAGTGTGTGAAGAGATTCTAGAACCTTTCTTACCAGTTTCTGGTTGAGTCCTGCTGGTGCCCAGTCGTAGGTTGTGGTGTTGAATGTCGGGTCTTTTCCTGACACCACCGGGTTCGTCACAATCATCCGGTTTCTCTTGTACATACGGAGACCCCCCCCACCTTTGACTTTGGCTGTCAGGTGTGAGAACGGTGAGTCTGCCAGCAGTCGGCCCATTTTCTGATCATCCTCTGCTTCACTTCCAGGCGTGTGGTCCACTGAGCTGCAGCCGCACGTCATACAAGCTTTTCTGTGTCCAGATCACAAAGGAGACGGTGAATAAAAACAGTTCTTTACCATCTCTTCTGGTCTGAGAATGTATTCATGTTTGGCTTCAGTTAAATGATTCAATAAAACTAACAGCTCCAGCCTCAGAGAAGAAGAGTCTGTCCAGAGTGTTCCCTATAACCCAACAGTAGCTGGGATAGGCTCCAGCAACCCTGTGACCCCGAAAGGTTTTAAAAAATGGAGAAATCGACAGAATGACAGAAGGAAGTCAAATTAGTTTAACGCCTAAGACGGTAAAATAATCCAGAAATGTTGATCGCTCCAAAAGTCAAATGACAAACTGTGTTTATTAATAAATAAAAAGGGGTGGGACTATATAAGAAGGGGTGGGATTATATGAGAAGGGGTGGGATTATATGAGAAGGGGTGAGATTATATAAGAAGGGGTGGGATTATATGAGAAGGGGTGGGATTATATAAAAAGGGGTGGGATTATATAAGAAGGGGTGGGACTATATAAAAAGGGGTGGGATTATATAAAACAAGCTGGCCCTGAGGATGTCGTCATGCAAACAGGATAAAAATGAGAGGAACAGAGCAGAGGTACCTCCAGGAATGTGGCTGGAATCCAGAGCATCTCTTCTTACATTCGAGGCACGGCGCTGCCTCTGCAGCAGATCCCTCTGCAGCAGATCCCTCTGCAGCAGATCCCTCTGCTCTTAGCTGCACAGACATCTGAGAAGAGAATAACATGAAACAGATGCTGCAATGATTTTTGTTCTCAGAGCAGATACGATCATGTCTGTCAGTGTGTTTAAGCACAGCAAGCTTTTCATTGGAGGAGGAAGGAGAGTGTTCTGACCAGATTAAAGAAGAACAAGCTTTCCATGTTGAGATGATCTAACAAAGCTCTGTCTGCTGCTCTAGTTGGATCCTGTTCAACATCTTAAACCAGAATGTGGAAGATTCTGTCTGAATGCTCAGCGATTCAGTCTCTGAAATCTTCCGTCTTACACGATAACCTCATTAATATTGAACTGGACTCATTTACCATCCATCCATCCATCTTCTTGTCCGCTTCTTCCCTTTCGGGGTCGCAGGGGTGCCAGAGCCTATCCCGGCTACTGATGGGCGAAGGCGGGGTACACCCTGGACAGGTCGCCAGTCTGTCGCAGGGCCTCATTTACCATGCTTTCGTTTTTTGATTTAAGTGACATTTCTCGTTCGTTTGTTTGCTGACCTCTTGTGGGGAAGTAGAGTATTGACTGTTGGCCAGAAGTGGGTAGTAACTCATTACATTTACTCCATTACATTTACTTAAGTAACTTTTTTGATAAATTATACTTTTGAGAGTTGTCATAATATGATTCACTTTATACTTTTACTTGAGTACAACTCTGAGAGAAAAACAAAACTTTTACTCAAGTACATTAGGCCTTTGCTGCTCGTTAGCATTACTTTTGACTGGAATAAATCATAATAATCTAAAATGATCCTGTGGCGCAAAAACTTCCCCCTTAGGCTCCGTAACATCATGTGACTCCTTGTTACCAATCATACGAAGACAGACAAAATCTTTCCGCGGCAAGGGAACTCACTCCTATCAACAACGGCAACAACCTTAATAAACGTTGGATCATTTCATTGTTTTTTAATTTAATCATTCTTTTATGTCAGAAATGGGATATTACTCATTAGTTACTCACTACTTAAGTAGATTTTGATCCAAGTACTTTTTTACTCTTGCTCAAGTCATTATTTGGATGAATACTCTCTACTTGAACTTGAGTACTATTTTGGTAAAGTAATGATATTTTTACTTGGGTACATTTTTCTCTACCCACCTCTGCTGTTGGCTCATGTTGAGCAGTTCAGTGTTTCAAAGAAGTGAAGCAGAGAACGGATTAAAAGAAGACGGAGCAGAGTGCTGCACAAAGCCTAAAAACTAAATTAGAAACTCCTAAAATGTCGATCAGAAGTCACATGGTTATAGTGCTTTACTGTGTTGTTATTTGTCTTTGTGTCTGTATATCCTGATGAGTGCAAACTGTTTTTATGTGTTTTGTTTCTCCTGCAAACTCCATAAATGAGCATTGAAAAGGATGTTCAGGGTTTGAATAAGAAAACCGACTCATTTAACTCTCTGTGGATGTGGAGGGATTAAATGAGATTACAACCTCAAACTAAACACACGATGATCTCATCTATCCGCTCGATGACATCATCATCTCTGTTCCTGAAAGCTGCTCCTTCTCCAAACTGTTTTCTCCTCAGTGTGGAATAGCTTTTGTCTTTTCAAAACCTGATATTTGTGTCTTCTTTTACACAGATTACACTTCTATCTTTAATATTTGTTTACTTTTTGGCATTGATGCACCGGGGGGGGGGGGTCTGTCTGGTTACTAGGTAGCCAGTGTAAAGACCTCAGAACTGGACTGATGTGGTCTACTTTCTTGGTCCTTGTGAGAACCCGAGCAGCAGAGTTCTGAATAAGCTGCAGTTTCCTGATGGATTTTTTTGGTAGTCCTGTAAAAACACTGTTACAGTAATCAAGTCGACTAAAGATGAAAGCATGCACTAGTTTCTCCAGGTCCTGCTTAGACATCAGATCTTTAATCCTTGAGATATTTTTGAGATGATAATAGGCTGATTTAGTGACTGCCTTAATGTGTTTATCAAAATTTAGGTCTGTGTCTATCACTACACCCAAGTTTCTGGCCTGGTTGGTAGTTTTTAGTTGAATAGATTGAAGCTCTGTAGTGACGTCTAACCTTTTTTCTTTAGCCCCAAAGACAATAACCTCAGTTTTGTTTTTGTTTAATTGAAGTAAGTTGTGACACATCCAGTCATTAATGTCCTCAATGCATTTACCAAGAGCCTGTACAGGGCCTCGGTCTCCTGGTGTCAGTCTAATATATATCTGTGTGTCATCTGCATAGCTATGGTAACTAATGTTGTTGTTCTTTATAACCTGGGCCAGTGGGAGCATGTAGATGTTAAATAGAAGTGGTCCCAGGATGGAGCCTTGGGGCACTCCACATGTAATTTCTATTGGCTCAGAAGTGAAGTTACCAATTGACACAAAATATTTCCTGTTTTCTAAGTACGTTTTGAACCAGTTTAGTACTGGCCCAGTGAGACCCACCCAGTTTTCCAGTCGTCTGAGTAGTATTGCGTGGTCGACTGTATCAAACGCAGCACTGAGATCCAGTAAAACTAGCACTGACATATTTCCACTGTCTGTATTCAAACGTATGTCATTAGTCACTTTGGTCAGAGCCGTTTCAGTGCTGTGGTTCTGTCTGAAGCCGGACTGGAAGACATCATAGCAGTTGTTATTTATTAGGAATTCATTTAGCTGATGGAAAACAGCTTTTTCAATGATCTTACTTAAAAATGGCAGGTTTGATATCAGTCCACTAAAACCCGAAACTGGAATTGTGCAAAAACCAAGAGTAGTTTTACAAAGAAAACACAACATTTAAAAGTCCAACGTCGATCAATATTTTAAAAGTTGAATCTTTTCTGTAGTTGAAGGTTTTCCTGAGATTCTATGTTTCAGGGAGCTCAAAATTTTTGCTAAATTTTGGGGATTTGAGGATTCCGTAAATCAATTTTAGTGGAGTTTAAAGAAAACTAGTTTGGTTAAATATTTCAAAATGCTGAAATATTATAATGGTGAAACTTTCAAGCAGCAATCTCCTAATAAAGCATAATGTTTTAATTGTGGAATTAGTTAACTCGATGAAGAGGTTGAATAATTATGGACATCCAAAAAACATACAGAAAGATGCAGGAGAATCTTCATAGCATGAATGCTTTAAACCGTCAATACTATTGAGACAAAAAACAAACTTCAAAGTTGATCAAACTCATAGAATGACTCATAAAGTTGTGGATCATGAGTATTTCATCTGGTTTAGACATCCTTAACAGCCCAGTAGTAACTAGAACTTTATGTTTTTAGCATATAAAAATGTTTTTTACTATTACCAACCTATTTTCAAAGTAAATGCTTTGAAATGCGTTTATGATTGTTTCCTTTTTTCCAGTGTAGACATGCACGATAGTTTCAGCGATATGAAGCATGATTCCATGAAAACGTGGACTATCAACTGACGATAGTCAGGACTCGAGGTTGTAGCTGTCCAGGTTTAGAGGAAAGGAAAACGTCAGCTCAACACAAACGCACGAGTCTTACAGCTTCATAACTGTAACTGTGATGATGAGGACAAAGTTCTGCTCCAGAAGCAGCTTGTTAGTCAGTCTGCTGTGTTCTTCTGTCTCTGTCTGTTTGTGTCAACTTTCTATGAAACCAGAGACAGTCGTCCAATCACCAGTTAGGTAAGTTACTGTTGGCTGAAGGTGAACCACGGTGAGGGATGTGTTCAGGGACAACTCGTTTTCTCAGCACTGCAGACAATTTCTGATAAAATTTATGAGACATTTTTATTAAACTATAAAGGAGAAAACTTTCTAAAAGACTCAACATGTCAAGTTGATAAAACCTAAAAATACCAGATTAAAAAGTAATTTTAATGAGTAATTTGAGTGCCTGATAAATAATAAATATCTAGATTTTATCCATTTAGATCAAAGGATTGTATTGTATCGTATCACCAAAAGTTGGTTCATCTTGTATGTATTGAAGGAAAGACACCCACGCGTACAGCGTAACCATCGACCGTCCCACGAGCAATAAGTCAACTCCCAGACTGAACAACAAAAGAGGACTTGAGTCAATTTCAAATTTTGAATGTTTTTATGCTTGTTACTGTAATATGCTTTGAGAATGAATATTTGATTCATCATATTTAAATTAATATGTTTGCTTTTTAACTGATAGATCTTCAGTGTTTTTAGGTTTTTATTTTTATTTGTTTTATGTCTGGGTGGAGATTGCAAGCAGCTGGCCGCTTTTAAATTTCCTTCGGGATTAATAAAGCTTTTCATTCATTCATTCATTCATTCATTCATTCATTCATTCTTTGACAGTACATGAGAACTGGATCCAGTGAGATGCCTGACTCCAGCTCCCACCAAATTAAGTCAATTTAGTCGCCATTTTTGCTGCGTTGGAGCCAGATGTGGCCAGTGGTTTGTCCGAGTCATCATTTCTATGTCAATAGCTTCACCAATCAGGAGTGAGCTTGTTGGAAGGCCACACCTCTCAATTGAAAGCGGCTCAGGAGGACCTGTCAATCACATGTTTTTATTGAGGCATCTGATTGGTCAGTTTATAACCTAAATAACTTGTATTAATGTTAAAAACATTAAAAAAAAATAGAACTTTTAGTCTGACAACAGCTGGTTATTACTCTATTTTGGCTTCTTGGAGCCAGCAGGTACTTCCAGTTAGGAATGTGAGGGGGAGGGGTCACTCAGTCCAGTTCTCAAACAGTCAACAAGTGCAACTTTAGAAATGTTTGTAGGTTAATTTATTATCTTTAATTACTAAACAACAAAACTTAATCGAGACGTTTGTGTTTCTTTGGTCAGATCGAGTCATTTCCAGTGATAACAGGTCAATCTGCACTAAAAGAGATCGACTTGTTTTGAGTCTTTGACATGAATTCATGTTTTTGTTTTGTTCAACCATCATTCTCAACATTCGCCTCTTTTCCTGTTGCAGTGAAACTGATTCAGATGAAGGTTTTTCCTCTGCAGAGTGAGAACTATTCTGTTCCTGCAGAAAACCTGCAGCTCTATATTTAGAATCTGATAGCTGGACTGGTCGAGGATAACTCTGACTCACATGAACCTCAGCCAAGTCATTTGAAACATGCGGGCTATGTGGAGAGCGGAAGGCCGTGGCGATAAGAGAATCCAGGTCGGACCTGCTGAACCTCTGCTGTTCAGAGCAATCTGCTGTTTCTGTCTCCTGAAGCATGAATGTGTTTCAGACAGAGAGCATCAGCAGGAGATGGAGGCGAGGGCAGCAGCACCTCCTACAGGTCTGGAGGAACATGGAAGTTCATCTCATCAGAATCTGGTCCGAAAGGAATCTGATTTCATATTTCCTGACACCCGTTGACCTCAGTGAATCTGTTTCGTTTCACTGAAGCAGATTTGCTCAACTTCTTGGAAGATGTTTCCAAATATTTCCAGAGGTTTCCAGAGGTCACATCAATTCTGCTGCTTCAGCTCAGGTTTATCTTAGGTTTTAAAAACAACACGAGAAAAACATGAAAATCAATCAGTTTCAGCCAATATTCATATTGTTTCAATGATTCTGTGAATACAAATTTGCTAAAATTATCTATTACTTGAGGTGAACTCTGAACTCCATCAGACTTTTCTGAAACTGAACTGTCAGACTAAAGTGAACAGGAATCCATGAGATGTTTTGATGGTATAACAGAAATCCAGAGGAAAGTACTAGAAGTGTTATTAGAAGGGCTGGCTCTGTAATCAGGTGCCAAATCAACACTTTTGAAGCAGTGATGGAGAGGAGGACTCTGAATAATCCTCAGCACCCTCTCCATCCACGGACAGCGAAGCATCTTTTCCAAGAGGAAACTTTGCTGCCACACCAGCCGCTATAGGAGATCTTATTGGACTATAAACTCATCAGCCTTGTGCCACAGAAAAACTCACTTGATGTTTGTCTGAAAGCAGCTATCAGTTTGAGTGCCCCCCCCAATTTTCATTTATCACTGTTGGTCTGTTTGCTTTGTTAGTGATTCTGTACACTGATCCTGCAACCTTTACATTTCCCAGGCTGGGATCAATAAAGTCTCTGTCTTTATCTTATCTTCTTATTACATCTGCAGCAGATTCATCAGCAGGAACGGAATGAAGTGAGGACGGCGGTGATGACTGCACTGACAGAGCCCCTCTGCCGTCATTGTTTGTTTGCTTCCACATAACCTGACAACCTGCATAAATGGAAGTTATTTTCATCTTGTGATGAGGCTTTTTCCAGCTCTGGGTTGGTACACTAAAGACCAGAAGCAAAACCCCAACAGGTGTGACTGATCCACCCAGCTGAAGTGACCTCTGGATGCACCAGCAGCTGCAGTACAGGAACAAGCGGCGTCCAAGCAAAAGGCCGAGGCTGCTGTTTTAGTTACAGGTTGTAGAAAAAAGGCCTGTTTGTGCTGTAAAATATTTCTGATTGTTTTTGGTTTGTCTGAATCCTGCAGACTGCATTGTATATTGCATATTTAAGCATAAATCCAAGTCATTCTTACTGACCTGAGTCACTCCTCTGTACTAAACTAATCTACAAAATCTATCCAAAGGTTTCAGTTTAGTAAGGAGCAAAGCTGCAGACCTGGATGATTGCTGGAGCATTATGGGTACGTTAGTCTGGAGCATTATGGGTACGTTAGTCTGGAGCATTATGGGTACGGTAGTCTGGAGCATTATGGGTACGGTAGTCTGGAGCATTATGGGTAAGTTAGTCTGGAGCATTATGGGTACATTAGTCTGGAGCATTATGGGTACGGTAGTCTGGAGCATTATGGGTACAGTAGTCTGGAGCATTATGGGTACGTTAGTCTGGAGCATTATGGGTACGGTAGTCTGGAGCATTATGGGTTCGGTAGTCTGGAGCATTATGGGTACGGTAGTCTGGAGCATTATGGGTACGTTAGTCTGGAGCATTATGGGTACGGTAGTCTGGAGCATTATGGGTACGGTAGTCTGGAGCATTATGGGTACGGTAGTCTGGAGCATTATGGGTACGGTAGTCTGGAGCATTATGGGTACGGTAGTCTGGAGCATTATGGGTACGGTAGTCTGGAGCATTATGGGTACGGTAGTCTGGAGCATTATGGGTACGGTAGTCTGGAGCATTATGGGTACGGTAGTCTGGAGCATTATGGGTACGGTAGTCTGGAGCATTATGGGTACGGTAGTCTGGAGCATTATGGGTACGGTAGTCTGGAGCATTATGGGTACGGTAGTCTGGAGCATTATGGGTACGGTAGTCTGGAGCATTATGGGTACGGTAGTCTGGAGCATTATGGGTACGGTAGTCTGGAGCATTATGGGTACGGTAGTCTGGAGCATTATGGGTACGGTAGTCTGGAGCATTATGGGTACGGTAGTCTGGAGCATTATGGGTACGGTAGTCTGGAGCATTATGGGTACGGTAGTCTGGAGCATTATGGGTACGGTAGTCTGGAGCATTATGGGTACGGTAGTCTGGAGCATTATGGGTACGGTAGTCTGGAGCATTATGGGTACGGTAGTCTGGAGCATTATGGGTACGGTAGTCTGGAGCATTATGGGTACGGTAGTCTGGAGCATTATGGGTACGGTAGTCTGGAGCATTATGGGTACGGTAGTCTGGAGCATTATGGGTACGGTAGTCTGGAGCATTATGGGTACGGTAGTCTGGAGCATTATGGGTACGGTAGTCTGGAGCATTATGGGTACGGTAGTCTGGAGCATTATGGGTACGGTAGTCTGAAGCATTATGGGTACGGTAGTCTGGAGCATTATGGGTAAGTTAGTCTGAAGCATTATGGGTACGGTAGTCTGGTGGAGCATTATGGGTACGGTAGTCTGGAGCATTATGGGTAAGTTAGTCTGAAGCATTATGGGTTCGGTAGTCTGGAGCATTATGGGTACAGTAGTCTGAAGCATTATGGGTACGGTAGTCTGAAGCATTATGGGTAAGTTAGTCTGGAGCATTATGGGTAAGTTAGTCTGAAGCATTATGGGTTCGGTAGTCTGGAGCATTATGGGTACAGTAGTCTGCTGCATTATGGGTACAGTAGTCTGGAGCATTATGGGTACAGTAGTCTGCTGCATTATGGGTACAGTAGTCTGGAGCATTATGGGTACGGTAGTCTGGAGCATCCAGAGAAACTTCCTCCAATAAGATCCAATCCTGCAGCTTCACTGGGTTCTGGTACCTTTGGACCCTACGCCATTTGAATCACAAAACTCATTACAGATCCACTCCAATCATCCTTTGAACTTTTGTAAATCCTGATTCTGATGTTTTTGGCCAAAATAAAAACCTCTGTCGTTTTCTAGGACATAGTTTCTGCAGAGGGGCAGGAGTTCATCAGAAATTCCCCTCTCAGTTTTGGGCAGGACAGTTGACATTCCCCTCATCCCCTCCCCAATGCTGAGAGCTCTCTGTTTACACTCTCTCCCTCTAGCTCGCAGCCCTCACACCCCCAACCTAACATTAGCTCCACAACAAAAACAGCAGCAACATGGTCTCTGTCCAGCCGTCCGGTTCTGATCCAGATTCCAGCTCAGACCAGGAAAACAAAGATGTACATGGATCTATTGGTCTGTGATTGGATGTATCAGAATGGGGCGGAGCCGGGAGTTTGTGGCTCCACCAAGAGTATTTTCTGCATCACAAATAGGATCCTCTTCAACAGCTTTTTTCCTGATTCACAAGGATTGGAATAAAGAAACATAATTTAAAATAAAAGTTCTTCAGACGCGTGCTTCATCATGAGAGAAGAACACGGTAGAAACATAATTTCTGTCTGAGTGGGTCTTTAAACAGATTCTCAACAATTTATCTCTGAATTTGTAACATCAAACATCCATTTAGCTCAGACTCAGAACAGAAACTCCTCCAAAATGTTTTTAACAACTCCCACTGATGTTTTTCTGTTGCGGTTAAAACCCATCAGAACCAGAACATGGAGAGCGTCTCAGTAAAGTGAGGAGTGTCCTGATACTACAAGGTAAAACTGGAACTCTGAGCTGACTGGTTGCTGCTTTTCTGTCTGTCAAAAACAAACCCGGTAGTATTGAGTTCCTCTGGACCGTCACCAGAACCGACTGACCCATCAGGAGGACCAGCAGCTCACGGGGAGAACTTTACCTTATCCGCAGCTGGTTCCACGTCCCGGCCGACTCCTGGGCTCCTCTGTCAGAACAATGAGCCTTTAAAGAGCCGTGCAGTCAACTGCACTTCCTGAGCCCCGCCCTCAGCCGCTCTGGCTCCTGCCTCACCAGCCGCTCACGTCCAGAGACTCCTGCTCTGGTTTCAGTCTGTTCCTTCTGGACTCAGACGTTTCTCTGCTTGTTGAGCTCGTCTGAAGTCATCTGTTACGCCGTCACGTGTGAACCTCTGTGCCACGCTGAGGTTTTTACTCCCCCTCTGCATAATGAGCTCAGCTGGATTCAGTTTCAGCACGCCCTGGAGCAGATCTGTTTCCCAACACTGAAACTCTCACTTCCACCACGTTCCGTGAAGGTGTCTGACAGGACGAGGAAACATCTGGTCAGTGTGTCGGCGTGAAGGCCTCAGAAACACAACAACACACCCACAACGTTTACTCATCAGTTTTCCAGACAAATCCAGGCTGAACTCCCTCAAACAGCAGCGGATCTCTCTTCTCGCTGATACGTTTCTATCTCAGCCAGACGACAGACGGCTTCAGCCTTCTCCTTCTTCCTAAAACTCCTTTCAGGAAAGCCCCACAGACCTGCTCATGGTTCACAGGACTAAAATCAGTTTCCCTCCATCAGCTGGTCTGCAGACCAAAGAGAATTAATTCACTTCCAGACTCCAATAAATACAGACAAAACGTTCTGAGGTTGATACTGTAGTTGTTTCCATTGATGATAAAATGTATTAATAAAAAAGCGTGAGTAGGAGGTGATTCTTGAGGCAGAGTGAAACCACCTTGTGATAAGTGCAGTGATAACACTGCTTTGGATTAAGAGTCATGTCTGCTCTTAGCTCCTGGAGCGCCACCAGAGGTCTGACAGCGTCTCAACAGTTCAGTGTGTCACCAGAATTCCTGGATCCACAGCTCCTCTGGAAAACCACCATTTCCTAAGATTGCTTCATCTGTAGCCACTCCCATGTAGCACACCGCTCCAGCTCAGTGGCCCTGTGGTAGAGTGTCCGCCCTGAGACTGGAAGGTCATGAGTTCAAATCCGTGCAGAGTCATACCAAAGACTCCGAAAACGGAGCTATGTCTGCAGCTCACCACTCCCCCAGAGGAGGGGTCAAGAGCAGAGAATACATTTCACACAGTTAGGTGTATGACACCTGATGGGACATGACAACAGAGCAGGACGCTGCGTTACAAATGTGCCACAAAGGCCAGCCAATCACAGACATGGACATGAATGTAGATGCAGATTGGTCAGAAATTCTTCCAATCAGCTGTTAGACTGATGGGCTGTCTGTCTGTGATTGGCTGGCTTTTGTGTAACATTTGTAACACAGTGTCCTGCTCTGTTTGAAGAGAGTTTCTGTGTTTGACCCAACAACAGTTGCTTTTGTTTGTTTTCACAAAAAGCTGTTGTTGTTTAACATAGAACATGTAGACATAAACTCCCCAAAACCCCAGAATAAAGTATATTGTAATCATCCACCTTCTTTTTATGCTTTTCAGGACAAAATACGATTGCTGCAAAACAAATCAATGATGCCACAGACGGTAAACAAATTCTGTCAGGGGAACGTTTCTACACACAACAACTGGACTCTTTATTGTAAATAAGCTGTAAATGAACCTCAAGCCTGGTCGGTGTTCTTATGCTGCTTCCAGCTGCTCATAACTGTAGTAGGAGGAAAACGCTGTATTTTTATTTCCACTTTCTGACATGATATTTCCAGGTACAGGGTTCCGTGTTTATCACATCTGAAAATAACCTGCAGGGCTGAAATCTGCAAATATGGTAAAGGCTGTAAAAGTCCTCACTACACTCTTCATTCATAGTCATTAGACAGTCATTACAAACGTCACACTTTCCTGTCTTTTTTTAAACTCTGAAAGGTCGACCTTGATATGTGAGTGAACTCTGTGCGAATCCAAATAAAAGGTTCTAAACCGGAAGTCCATTTTGTCTGACGTCACATGAAAAGAGTCCATTTCTGAATCTAAATTATTACAAAACTTTCTCTGTGACGTCTCTTCTTTCTCTCCTCGGACACTAAATCATATTTTAACACCGTTTCTCTGCACCATAAAGAGGAACAACTTCCGTTTTGGATGAGGCCAACTTGCACCTCCGGTTAGGATTGGAACTCCGTCGCTCCATCCACCGTTGTTACCTGCAGCCGAGTGTCTCTGTGAGGCCAGAACTGCCTTCTGCTGCTAGAATTCTTCCTTTTAGTGATCCGTCTCTGAAGAGCTCCTGTTCCTTCTGTTATTGTGTTAAAGTTTTAGGACCTTCTTTCATTTCAGTCTTTCTTTTTATTAACAAAGTTAACATTACATGTTACACTGAAAACAAAACTGTACCATCTAACAAGCAGCAGTAATAAAGTCTGAGCAGCCGATAAGAGGAAAAAAAAACAGGATATAAAATAAATAAATAACATCACTGTGATGTATTAAAACAACCCAAAATTATAAATAAATAAAAAGAAGGTACAAGAGTGAACAAACTGTTAAATAACATTATGATTGTTTAGTCTTTGAAGGGACTGACATAAAAGATTCAAATTATTTATTAAAAACAAAAAGTTGGGCTTATTTAAAAAAACGACATTTGTGAAAGAAAAATGTCCCTAAAATAATAATTAAACAAAAGCTGTATTCTTGTGTCTTTGTTAATGCAACCAAAATGAACATTGATTTAGGAAAATTAAGGAATTTTGTTTTTTGTTCAAATCCAATGTATAAATCCTTGTAAAACATATGAACAGAGTTACAATCAGAGAAGAGTATCTGAGTTTCAATAACATTTTAACATAAAAGGAGAATAAATGATCCTGTATATCAATCTTAGCCTTCAAAATTCTTCACATGGAAAAATGTTATCTGTTGTTTTAAAATAGATTTCTTTCATTTGCTTGTCAGTCTTAGTTAGTAAAATACCGTAATGTTGCATTTCCGCTGTGATGGAGTCTTCAAACCATAGACTAGTCTATGCTTCCTATATGGAACACGGAAGTAGTGGTTTGGTTTGTCCAGTTATTTTATATACAGTCTATGCTTCAAACCGAGAGGTTGAAGCTGCGAGATGCGCTTGTTTTCGTCACCCGTCAGCACCGCTCCGCGCGGGCGGTCCCAGCAGAGGCGGGGTCTGTCTGTGGCTTTCAGTCTGTTCTGTTCTAAAACGAACGCATCCACGTGGGCTCCAAACCCCGCCCCGGATCAAATGACCAACCAATAGGGAGTTGTCATTCAAGTCTTTTCGCGGGCTTTGGGTATCACGTGATTCTTTTCGCGCGAAAACTGACGACTGTCCTGTAACAGACAGAGGCGGCAGCAGCAGCGGCAGAAGCAGCATGGCGGTAAGTAGAAACTTGTTAAACTGATTATTGCTTCAACTTTCGTTTTTTTTGTGTCTCTGATGAGAATCATTGACCACGGAGGAAACCGTGGAGTTCTGCTCCGGTTTCTAACGGGTTCCCTCCGGTTCTTGAGTCTCCGTGATCGCGATGGCGGTCCGGAGTCTTTGTTCTGGTTACAGAAATATGGAGAGAAAACACTTCTTCGTGTCTCACTGAGTGTTCTGTTCTTACGATTCACGTCGACTATCAACAACTTAAAAACTCAACCCGACGTGAAATGACGGTTCCTGTGGAAACGACTCTTTAAATAATCTCCACTGCCGCCTGATACTCAGACGAAAACTCATTTAACCCGGATTTCCGAGCGCACGCGGGCTGGTGAACTCTCCACGGCTCCACATTTCTGCATAGATGAGGCGTTTAAGTGCTGCTAGAATGCTGGGTCATCAGAGTCTCTCACCGACCGCCTGGACCTAATATAGTGTACAATCTTGTAAAAACTAGACTTGTGTCAACTTTCTTAAATAGATTCGCCCGATATTTAATATTTAAACAAGATCTAAATCACGTCTTTAAAACCCTCAACGCATTTATGAGGGGAACGTTTTTCTTCTCAGCAGCGCCTCCTGTCGGCATCTCCTGAGCTTTTCCTGTTTGGAGTGAAATGTATTTACATTGAGAACTAAAGTCACATTTTTGATACGAAACTTTCCTAAATTTCCAACAAAATGTCCAGTGTTGAAAACAAAACAAAAAAAAGTGTTTTCTTCATCTGTGTATCTGGAGAACGATGCAGACGGTTACTGTTTGCAGGAGAATTTGTAGTTGGTTACTAGAGTAATTTCAAGTTGTGAGTAAATTGTACTTTGTACGTTTTTGATATTCAAGTGTACACATGAATACACAAGTACACACAGTTATAAGTAACTAAGAACTCCTGCAGAGGCAGACGTAGCAGTTAGGGGGCCCGGGGCAAACGGTAACATGGGGGCCTCTGCAGTGCTTTCATTCATCTGTTATTATTTTTGTCTGTTATTATTTTTGAATCACTATCTAGGGTAGAATGTTCACTTTTAGACGGATTCTCTAGAAAGATCATCTGATCCCCTCCAATAGGAACAAATTGGTCTTTTTTTGGTCAGGTCTTAAACAAACGACCTTACGTATATCTTCAGATAGCGAGCGTCTCTAACCTCAGGCCTAACCGTGGTTTGTTTCTGACAGACGGCGGTCTCCAATAGATGCCGGGGCAGCGGCCATGTTTTGGAATAAAACCCTGCGATTCTACTAGAAGATACACAATATTTTGCTCCTCCCCTTTCTATGTCCTGAGTTTTCATTCTCCGCTCTCTTTGTCAAAGAAGAAAAACGATTAATTTATATTTCTATGATCCAACCAGATTGATCTGATTAATCAAATCTCTTAAACCTTATAAAGCCTTCACAAAATGAATTGATTATAGTTGATCTTTGAAAATCTCATCTGGATTGATTTACTCTAACATAAAAACCACCATCCCAGCAGACACTGATCAGCCATCATTCAGTCTGTGAATTGATCAGTCATGTGACCATCATGTGCTAGAATGTTCTGATGATGGTTATTGATGAGGAGAAACAGTGAATGTATCTGACGTTCCTTCTTGTTTACTTGTTTGTTTACTCTTGTAAAGTCTGATCTAGTCTTCTTGTCTTCAGGATTCCTCTGAATCGTTCCACGGAGCCACCAGCCCCAATCCGGGTCTGAGGAGGGGAGACCCCACGTCCAGCCCGGGCCGGGACCTGCCCCCTTTCGAAGACGAGTCTGAGGGGCTGCTGGGAGACACGCCCCTCCCAGGAGAGGAGGATGAAGGGGAGGAGCTTATCGGTGATGGGATGGAGAGGTGAGAGTCCAGACCTGAACCCCCAGACGTCTGCTTCTTCAGGATGAAAGACTGCAGCTGTTCCTCTGCAGGGACTACCGAGCCATCCCGGAGCTGGACCGGTACGAGGCCGAGGGTCTGGACCTGGACGATGAAGACCTTCCAGACCTGTCTCCAGGAGCCCGAGCTGCTGCTGAGGAGGAGATGAGGAGGAGAGACCGGGAGCAGGGGGTCAGCGGGAGGCTGAGGAGGGGGCTGCTGTACGGTGAGGAGGAG
>NC_050516.1:37146495-37157267 GCF_002922805.2 Oryzias melastigma
GTGAGGAGAGCTTTCATGGTGGGGGCGTGTTTACACCTGGAGGCTGGGCTTTAAGCTCGAGACACAGTTAAAGCCATAGGAAGGGTTTAAAACCGGAGGCGGGGTTTACAGCTGGGGGTGGGGCTTAAATCTTAAAACAGAGTTTAAAGCTGGAGGCAAGGTTTAAGCGGAAGGTGGTGTTTAAAGCCAGAGGCGGGGATTACACCTGGAGGTGGGGTTTACAGCTGGTGGGAGGAGCCTGCTCACCAGGGGTTGGGCAGGAACCTGATGGAGGAACCTCTGTTGGTCTTTCAGACAGTGAAGACGAGGACGATGAGCGTCCCGCGGCTCGCCGGCGCCGGCTGGCGGAACGTGCGGCGGAGGGTTTAGTGGACGGAGAAGACGAGGAGATGATTGAGAGCATCGAGAACCTGGAGGACATGAAGGTTTGTGGCAGACGCTGCAGGTGTGTTTGGACTCCAGAGTGGATGTTTGACCCCCCCGGTGTGGTGACCTGCAGGGTCACACGGTGAGGGAGTGGGTCTCCATGCCGGCGCCACGCCTGGAAATCTACAACCGCTTCAAGAACTTCCTTCGGACCCACGTGGATGAAAACGGCCACAATGTCTTCAAGGAGAAGATCAGTGACATGTGCAAAGGTAGCCCCGCCCCTCTGGGATGATACCTGTGAGCGAGCGCCTCCACAATGACCCCCCCTCCCCCATGCCGTTTCAGAGAACAGGGAGAGTTTGGTCGTGAACTACGAGGACCTGGCGGCGCGGGAACACGTCCTGGCTTACTTCCTGCCAGAAGCTCCGGCTGAGATGCTGAAGGTCAGTGACTTGTTTGAGTGGGAGGAGTCTGGGTTTAAGCTCCACCCACAGATGCAGGAATGTTCTGACTCTTCCTGCTTCTTCTCAGGTTTTTGATGAAGCGGCCAAAGAGGTCGTTCTCGCCATGTACCCGAAGTACGACCGCATCGCTCACGAAATCCACGTGCGCGTCTCCAACTTGCCTCTGGTGGAGGAGATCCGGGCGCTCCGGTAGGTCCGCCCCCCAGCACATACATAGGAGGGGGGGCGCCCCAAAAACTGTCCTCTTCCTCCCATCAGGCAGCTGCACCTGAACCAGCTGATCCGGACCAGCGGCGTGGTGAGCAGCTGCACCGGCGTGCTGCCCCAGCTCAGCATGGTCAAGTACAACTGCAACAAGTGCAGCTTCGTGCTGGGACCCTTCTTCCAGAACCAGAACCAGGAGGTGAAGCCGGGCTCCTGCCCCGAGTGCCAGTCTCAGGGCCCCTTCGAGGTCAACATGGAGGAGGTGAGAACCGGTTACCTGGAACTGCAGATGATGGAGATGAGGTCTATTTACTTTGAAGAGTTCCAGAAGAACATCTGCAGACGCGTTTCCTCGTCCGGGTTCATAATCGGAGATTCTCCTGAAATGTGGATCTCTGTCCTTCGTGGGCGGGGTTACAGTGAAGAATTTATGTCTAACATTGATGAGATCAAAGACATTATTGGTGTTTCTCCTCAAGGAGCACATCGTAATGAGCGTGTTTTGAAGTACTTTATATCTGTTTGATTATAAATGTTGTTAAAGTTTCTAAAATACATGTTTCCATTATAAAATCCCAGGAAAAACCTGTTTATTCTCAGCTAGTGAAGCTCATTCACATGAACTCTTGTTGCTGCACCACAAGATAATAAATAACTACTTTAATTACTGATTTCTCTTTAGTAATTAGTAAATAGTGAATAGTAATTATGCTTTATTAATAATAATGGTGTTTAAATTGTGTTTTAATCTCAGACTCTGGTTTGTTTTGGTCCATTACTGAGTGTTTGTTCGTCTGCTGAATTAGTTCATTTTCTGTAAACATGAATTTGGTTTTGAACGGTCTTCAAAATGTCTTAAATGTAACTTCTGTGGATCTGTAAACATCCTGGAAAAGTCTTTGCTTATTTCAAAAAGCGACAGTTCATCTTATAATCCAGAGTGTCTTCTGTCTGAATGGTTGTGACTGATTTCAGAGAACACGACGTTCTGTTACAGTTATTGTTTCTTGTTGTATTTGAACTCTGTGATTCTGAAGGTTCTCCTATAGAAATCATGAGGGAGAACCTGACAGGAAGTTCAAATACTCGTTTCTTTCTCTGGATTAAAGCAGATCATACGCAGATTCATGTTACAAGGAAAAAAAGTTTCATCTTAGAATGATGACCGAACTCTGGAGTTCTGAGGAGGATCAGATTATGGATCAAATCACAGGTTAAAGGCCTCGTGCAGTGGCAAATTTTTTTTTTAAATTTAGAAAGTCAATGGAACTTGGAAAACTAATCTGATAAAAATATTCACTTAAAATGATCCAGCGGGATGTTATTGATCATTTTATGGTCGTGCACAGCTTTAAATTTGGGCGATAGGTGTTGATGGGCGGGGGCTGCGCGTGACGTCACCTCAGGGATCCCAGAGTGTAAACAACAATGGTGGACGGTTTGAGAAGCGACGTAGACCACGATTTAGTGGATATTTCTTTGGATGAAGGTGATGAGCCTTCATCAAACACGGGAATTTTAACAACACAGGGTTCGGAGGGTGTACAGCCCTACCAGTTTGAACCGGAGGTTTCCTCATCTGAGGATACAGGGGCTTCGGATGACGATGGTGAAAGCTCATACAGCGATGGCGCCGAGAAGACGATCAAACTTGACTATTTAGAGGAAGTAAAAGTCGTAACAAGGTTTCCGTAGGTGAACCTGCGGAAGGATCATTACCGGAAAAGGAAAGGCGCCGCCGCGGAGCGTCCTTTGTCGTCCTCCTCCAGGGCCGAGGCGGACAGAGCCCCCCCACCCGGGTTTGCTGCTGCTGCGGCGACGGGTGGGCTCGCTCCCCCGCCGCCCTCTCGGCCTTCCTCTCCCGCGCGCAACCAACCCCCACGCGGGTCCTCTTTTCAGATGGCCAGCGGGGTCCTCCATCGCACCGCGCGGAGGCCACCCCCGCCGGCTTCACAGCCCCGGGAGGGAGTAAAAACCCTTCGTGCGGGCTCAGCTGCCGGACGACCGTCCGGCGAACCTACGGCAAACCGCAAACCCCCCTCAGCGCGGCGCGGCGGCCTCACCCTGGCCATCCGGCGCGCGCCTGCCAGGTGCCCGTTCACCCCCCGCGTTCCTCCTCCGGAGGGCCGGGGAGGGCTCAAAGCCTCCCCCTGACCGGGGAGCGCCCCTCTCCTTTACTGAAACGGGAAATTCATGAAGGGAGACCCCCTTCTTCGGCACATTGCTGCACCCAAATACCACACTCCTATTCACCGTTATCCCGTTCGAATCCCCAAATCCACGGCAGTCCAAATTCTATTATGTTAAGTAATTCCATGCCCAGAAAGTCATCACAACACTAGCGGATCTAGCTGTATGTTCCTGTACTGACGTCACACGACCTATGACCTACTTATCGGTGGCTGCCCAAAATCTGAGTGACCGCGCTATCTTTGAACGCTTGAAGAGAGTGCACGGGGCCACGGGTGACAAAATAATTATACGGGGGTTCATTTGTGACATAAATACTAATGTTTTATTGCAGTTTAAGAAAAATCACGATCTTCACCGCACGAGGCCTTTAAGGATCAGATTACAGCACTTTATGGTGCAGACAGACCCTGGAACGATCCTGGAACTGTTTCAGAACAGAATTGGATCAGTATCTTGTGTCCCCCCCCACACAGACGGTGTATCAGAACTACCAGAGGATCACCATCCAGGAAAGTCCGGGTAAAGTGGCGGCTGGCCGGCTCCCACGCTCCAAAGACGCCATCCTGCTGGCCGACCTGGTGGACAGCTGCAAACCTGGAGACGAGATCGTAAGTGTGGTTCCAGCAGGAATGATGGGAGGAGTCCAGCTGTGACCACGCCTCTGTCCTCAGGAGCTGACGGGGATCTACCACAACAACTACGACGGCTCCCTGAACATGGCCAACGGCTTCCCGGTGTTCGCCACCGTCATCCTGGCCAACCACATCAGTCGCAGGGATGAGGGCGTGGCCGTGGCCGAGCTGACCGACGAGGACGTCAAAGCCATCCTGGCTCTGTCCAAGGACGAGTGCATTGGAGAGAGGGTAGGTGTTCCTGCTGGTCCGCTCTGGATCAGCTTCTGCTGAAACGGGCCGGATCTGCCTCAGCCGGTCTTTTCATCCTCCGTCCTCCTCAGGTCTTTGCCAGCGTCGCTCCGTCCATCTATGGTCACGAAGACATCAAGAGAGCTCTGGCTCTGTCCCTCTTTGGAGGAGAACCCAAAAATCCAGGTACGAACCTCCTGCCTTTGAGACGTGTGGGTGGAGTCTGTCTGCACTCACCTACATGACTCCTCCCCCTCAGGTGGGAAACACAAAGTCCGTGGAGACATCAACGTGCTGCTGTGTGGAGACCCGGGAACGGCCAAGTCCCAGTTCCTCAAGTATGTAAGCAGAAGCGGCGTGCAGCCTGGTCCTGGTTCCGGTCCAGGTCAGCGGTTTTGGTTCTGAAATCCTCTCATCCCAGGAACAAATGGAACACTCCTCCTCTCGGTCACCGCTTGGGTTCCAGCCGCGCTCTGGTAAAAGCTGCGTTCACATTGAACGCTGTTCGTGTGGCGGCCGTCCAGTTTCAATACGGAGACGCAAACGGCGGTCCTGCGGCGTGGCGGTCTGTAGACGGCACGGCTCAGGGAGCGTTCCCACAGTTTGGATCTGAACTTTGTTCATGAAGACGCGACTCATAAAGTTCAAACCGACGTGGAGGAGAAGTTGATCAATCAGAATGACGGATGTTCTTCATTACAAACATCCTCATATTATTTTTCTCTGATTACTGCTGAACAGCCCTTCTCTAAACGGCCTCTCAGAGACAGACGTAGCGTTGAACATAGCTGTAAGAGTCGATGCTTCCATGTGGCGATGAGGCGGAGCTTTCAGAGAGGCTCCGCCCACATGTATTGGTTTACAAAGGCGTTTCTGGACGATCCTGGAGCAGAGAATGTGGCCGTTCCTCCAGACGTTTCTGTGATGTTCTGATAGAGGACAGATCCTCTAAAGACCCTCCCCCTCCTGCAGGTACGTGGAGAAGGTGGCCAGCCGCGCCGTCTTCACCACAGGTCAGGGAGCGTCCGCCGTGGGCCTGACCGCATACGTGCAGAGACACCCCGTCAGCCGCGAATGGACGCTGGAGGCCGGAGCGCTGGTGCTGGCCGACCGCGGGGTCTGCCTGATCGACGAGTTCGACAAGGTGAGTGCTGCACCCAGGCTCCGCCCACAGAGGGCGTCTGGCAGATGATGTGAGGGACTGTGGATACTGCCTCTTCCAGATGAACGACGCCGACAGGACCAGCATCCACGAGGCCATGGAGCAGCAGAGCATCTCCATCTCCAAAGCCGGGATCGTCACCTCGCTGCAGGCACGCTGCACCGTTATCGCCGCCGCCAACCCCATCGGTACGTTGTCCTGGTGGAGCTGCAGCTTTTACTGACCTGTCGTCTCCATGCTAACACATCCAGCGTGCTCAGAACGCTATCAATACTTGGATTTCTCTGAGGAAAGGCCTTTGTCTGCAGGTGGACGGTACGACCCCTCCTTGACCTTTGCTGAGAACGTGGATCTGACTGAGCCCATCGTGTCCCGCTTTGACGTTTTGTGCGTGGTCAGAGACACGGTGGACCCCGTGCAGGTGCTGGTCGTCTCTGCACAGCTTTGTCCTGCAGAGGAACCGTCTCTAAACCCGGTTCTGTTCCAGGATGAGATGCTGGCCCGCTTCGTGGTTGGCTCACACATGAAGCATCACCCCAGCACCAAGGAAGGGGGCGTGGCTCTGGAGGAGATGGTGCTGCCCAACACCACAGAGGTTCCCCCGATCCCACAGGACCTCCTGAGGAAGTACATCATTTACGCCAAAGAGCGGGTACAGTGCAGAACCGGAGTGCGAGCGTCCAGAGCAGGCATGTTTCTGACTCCCGTGTTCTGCAGGTCCACCCCAAACTGAACCAGATGGACCAGGACAAGGTGGCTCGCATCTACAGCGACTTGCGCAAGGAGTCCATGGTGAGTTCACTTCTCGGTAGAATTCTGGGGAAGCGTCTTCTCAACCTGACAGTGCGGTTCTGAACCAGGCCACTGGCAGCATCCCCATCACCGTCCGGCACATCGAGTCCATGATCCGCATGGCCGAGGCCCACGCCAAGATGCACCTGAGGGACTACGTCCTGGAGGACGACGTCAACATGGCCATCCGAGTCATGCTGGAGAGTTTTATCGACACGCAGAAGTTCAGCGTCATGAGGAGCATGAGGAAGGTCAGTAGATCCCCGTGGATCTGTGTAGATCAGTGTAGATCCCCAAGGATCCATGTAGATCCCTGTGGATCTGTGTGGATCCATGTATGTCTCTGTGGATCCGTGTAGATCCCTGAGGATCCGTTTAGATCCATGTAGATCCATGTGGATCCGTGTAGTTCCCCGTGGATCCGTGTAGATCCCCGTGGATCCGTGTAGATCTTTGTGGATCCCAGTAGATCCCTGTGGATCTGTGTAGTTCCCTGTGGATCTGTGTAGTTCCCTGTGGATCTGTGTAGTTCCCTGTGGATCCGTGTAGTCCCCCGTGGATCCGTGTAGATCCCAGTAGATCCGTTTAGTTCCATGTAGATCTCTGTGGACCCCTGTGGATCTCTGTAGATCCCTATGGATTTGTATGGATCCATGTGGATCCCTGTAGATCCCCGAGGATCCGTTTGGTTCCATGTAGATCTCTGTGGATCTTTCTGGATCCATGTATGTCTCTGTGGATCCGTGTAGATCCCTGAGGATCCGTTTAGTTTCATGTAGATCCCCGTGGATCCGTGTAGATCCCCGTGGATCCGTGTAGAGCCAGCAGAACTGTGGGCGGGGCTCCTGACCACCTGTGGTTGTGTCCAGACGTTCGCCCGGTACCTGGCCTTCCGCAGAGACAACAACGAGCTGCTGCTCTTCATCCTGAAGCAGCTGGTGGCCGAGCAGGTTGCCTACCAGAGGAACCGCTACGGCGTGCAGAACGACGCCGTGGAGATCCCAGAGAAAGATCTGCAGGATAAGGTGGGAAGAAGAGGATTTCTGTCTGCTGAAGTATCTGCAGATCCCTCGGATCAGGCTGATCTCATTGGCTCATCTGATTGGCTTTTCCTCTCCAGGCTCGGCAGATCAACATCCACAGCCTGACGGCTTTCTACGACAGCGACCTGTTCCGCTCCAACAAGTTCAGCCACGACGGGAAGAAGAAGCTGATCCTGCAGCAGTTCTGAGGACGGTTCTCCTCGTCTGGTTCTGGTTCTGGGAGGACGGACTGCTCCTCTCAGCTGTAAATAGATGTACATGTTTCTGGTTTAAAGAGGCTGAAATAAATCCATGCAATAGAAGAGGAGGGGCTTCATCCTTTATCACATCTACACTACAGGAACATCATGAACTTCCACTTCCTGTCAGGAATTTCACATTGATCTCCAGTCTTTAAATTTTGAAGGTGGACATTTAACTGAGCTGGGGATCGTCAATACATTCCAGAATCGATTCAATGCTCCAGAGACGGCAATGATTCTATTCCAATTTTTTTTTTCTTTTATTCTTTCGATCCTCCCAATTCTATTTTGAGTTTACATATCTTAGAGATCAGTGAAATAATGAGATTGTTAATATCATACTTTGTCACATGGATTCTCTAAAGGAGAAGTTCTAACTAAAATGTTCAGATCATTAACATTGGAAACATTGTTCTGCTTCTGGTGGATGTTTTAGTTTGGCCACTAGGTGGCGATCGCGCTATAGCATTACACCTTATTCTAGAAGAAGAAGAAAGTAGGAGGAAAAAAACGATATTTTAGACTCAAATAATTAGTTTAAAAATATTTCCTGAAAAGAGTTGGGAAAATTCAGATAAAGATGTTAAGTCAGAATGTATGTTTAGGTTGACCGAGCGTTAGCATTAACCATCCTATGGGAAATTCCTATAAACGTTAGCATCAAGCTAGCGGACTTTAGCTTTATGTGTTAGATTGATCTCTACTTTTATGGATCAATTATTGATCTAATCTCAGATCGGTTAATTGATTTTGTCAGTCCAGTCCTGCATTCAACTATCAAGTTTGTTTGCTACCATCTCATCACGCCAGTGTCAACACTGAGTTTTGCTCCTATAGATGCTCAGATCAATACTCTCCACCACCAGCTACTGTTGGGTGAAGGTCATCGGTCACACATTGACTCCTAGAGACGGTTTAGAGATCAATCACCTATGAAGCATGACTCTGGACTTTGGGAGGGAAAAAACCCCACACGTATGAGGAAACGCGCAAGATCCACAGAACCCAGCTGGGATTTGAACCAGGCAAGAGGGCTAACCACTACTCCACTGTGCAGCCCATTGACATGAATGGAGAGTCTGGTACCTCGGGTTCCAACGGAAGGAAGTCGATTCAGCCGCCATTTTTCTGCAGTAGTGATATCGCCTGATTTCTCCATTTTGAACCGGACGGCGTTAGTAAGCAGTGATTGGTTCGAGAATCTGTCGGTTTGAACGTCTGAGGAGGGGCCAACAGGCATCACATGCTCTTATTAGGGCATTTGATTGGTTAGTTTATAACTTTACTAACTTGTCATAAAGAAAATATATATGAAAAATGAAGAAGAAAAAAAAAGTTTGAGAAGACGTTAAAAGACGGCAGATCCAGAACGGTTATTCTGACAAATAGAATGACTGTGAATTAACTATTTTTTTCTCTATAGAAGTTTATGGGATTTTGGCTTTCTGGAACCAGCAGGCACTTCCTGTTTCTAGGGGATGATCAGTCCAGTTCTCTCTGTACTGTCTATAGTGCAGCTCCAGCAATCGTACACAGAAATGAAGTCAAATATTTTACATGAGAGTTTCTGTTTGTCACAGATGAACTGGTGTGTTCACTGAGTAGAAAACCAGTTTAGTTTCATCCATGGAGCTAAACACGATGATGTCATCATGCTCTTATTGTGGAAGATAATGTGGAATCTCGTGTGTGCAGATAAAATACAGGATTTTATTTTTCTTCTGTTTGAATGACAGTTTTGTCTCTGACCACTTTGATCTTTACACAAAGGAGGGAGAATATTCATTCATTCATCTTCTTGGCCGCTTCGTCCCTTTCGGGGTCGCGGGGGTGCCGGAGCCTATTCTGGCCACTGATGGGCGAAGGCGGGGTTTACCCTGGACAGGTCGCCAGTCTGTCACAGGGCCACAATCACACACACTCACTCTCACATTCACACCTAGGGGCAATTTAGAGTCACCCTTTCACCTTTTTCACCATTTCATTTATTTATTCACCATAGAATTCAGATCCAATGGATAGAGGTTTGTCTTTAGTTATTCTGGATTCTATTTTTACTCTTAGATATCAAGTGGAAAATGTGGTTCCAGAATTATTAAGTTTGTAAATTATGTTTTATTTAGTCTCTTCTAGTGGGTCTGAAGTATGAAACTCTTGGGAGAAATGAACTCAATTTTGGGGAAAATCACGACTATTGTTGTTGATGTGGGCTCAGTTCCGAAAGTCTGAAGAGAACCTGACTGTGAATGAAACAGGACGACAAAAACACGTATGGATTTTACATATTCTTAGAACCAGGCCGTGAACGCATCACCGACCCGCAGCGCTCTGGCGACACCTAGCGGACGCAGCAGGACCTGCAGACCGGCCATGTCTCCGCATCGCCGCCGCTCGATGCAGCTCCCGCACTGACGCCGCTCGGCCGCTCTCTCACCGTCTGCGGGACCGAACCTCAGAACCGAACCGAACGGCCCACCGGAGCTTTGGCGGGATCCTTGCGGCAGCAGCAGCAGCCATGGCCGGCCTCCCTCTCGTCTCTGTCGCGGGTGAGTCTCCGGTACCGTTCATAACAGCATCTGTGTGACGCAGCAGAACCGGACGAAAGCCCGCGTGAGCGTTTCACCTGCAGTCATCTTCAGAAACACACCTGACAGCAGATCCTGTAATGACATCACACAGCCAAACGCCAACAGAAAATCCAAATGATTCAATCCAGATCTCCAGATCTGCTGATCCTCTAAGATCCAAACCGTCTAGGTTGAATTCCAAAGCCAAATGTTTCCTTTTGGTGGTTCATGTTGGACCATCATGGTAACAAGATGACAAGCAAATCCTCAGCATCAATTCAATGAAATGAAGAAAAAAACGGAATAAACTTTCACACATGATGAACACAAAGAACTGCAGAGATCTCATCAGCAGATCCTGTGAATCTGGTCCGGAGATGTCTGCATGCTGTGGTGGATGGAAGTCTGAATGCTTCACATGTTTCCACACACGTTTCTCTCCATGCAAACCTCTAAAACACACTGTCAAAGTCAAGGCCCGGGGGCCGGATACGGCCCTCCAGATCATTGTTATTAATGACCCGATGTTATCTTGGACTCATTTCTAACTTCTATAATTTTGACAAAATATATTTTTATGGATAGTAAAATATTGAAAGTTCTTTAAGGTTTAAGTTGATTTATTCTGGAATAATATTCCAGCCTCTTTATTATTCAAAATTATGTTAAAAAGTTACAGTTTTAAAAATTGGCATTCTGATAGCTTTTTGGACTTTTTTGACATTTACTAAGATTTTTTAGGCTATTGTGGAGTTTAGGTAATATTTCAGCTCACGGTTTTGGCAAACCCAGTTGTAGCGACTGCATCAAAAATCCAAAGTCGCTGAGAGACTGACGCTGGGTCCGGTTATTGTATGACGCGCCAAACAAATG
>NC_050516.1:37158950-37160973 GCF_002922805.2 Oryzias melastigma
AAGCCCATTTGGATCCTTTTTTCATCCAAACATTCATCCAAACATCCACATTCCGAACAAAGCAGGGGGCGGTAACTTCAGACAGTCCGCATATTCATGTTTCACAGCATTGCGTAACAGAGCCTTGAAAGCTTTCCGCAGAGGACCCAAACCTCTGTAAACCAGCAATCGTTCCCAATGAACAAACAGCAGTCAATGTTTAAGCTGACATCGTTCCATGGGTAGCCTACAGCTTCCATGCGCAGATCCACAGGTGGGCTTACCTGGCTGTAGTTCACTTTGACAGCGGCTCCGCAAACTGTTTGACAGCCAGCGCCTACCTCGGTACTTGCTCCGATGTCCGTGTGACTGAATTCTTTTCTGGTACTCCAGATCTCAGCTCCGCTTGCTTGGTTTCATGATATTTGTATTTGATGCTCATACTTTTTGTTGACAAAATGTAGCGACTGCATCAAAAATCCAAAGTCGCTGAGAGACTGACGCTGGGTCCGGTTATTGTATGACGCGGCAAACAAATGGATTTGAATCAGGTCATGCTTTGAGCCTTTTATTAATGACCAAAAAATAATTGAACTTAGGATAGCAAGAAAGATGGTCAAAAGGCAACAAAAGGTGACAACTAAAGCGGGTTAAAGCGGTCAACAAAAAATGTGGCAACCCAGCTCACCCTCTCCCCTCTAACTTACAGGTGCAAAATCAACAGGTGAATTATAATAACTGAAAATGTCTCCGCCCACAAACATGTGATCCACCAGGTGATTGCCTGTCCAATATGACCGCAAACACTACTAAACATGAAGTAATGGACTGATCAAAAAATAATATTCATTCACCTTCATTTATATACAATGGTTTGATTCATGGCTACTACACCAGTTTTTATTTTTTTCCATTTTTTTATTTTTTTTATGCTAATTTGGCATTTAGCTAATATTTTAGCTGGCTATCAGCTTCAGCATCTTCAGCAGACAAATTCAGCTTCCAGCATTCACAGCATTATTGCAGGTAATGCTATATATATTGTTCGTAAGTTTTAAAGTTTTAAAAATGTACTTTTAGAGTTTTCAATAAATGTTTATCCTGTTCAGACCCCGACTTAAGATATGTTTGGATTTTGGCCCCTTGTGCGATCGAGTTTGTTACCGCTCACCTTCAATGTGTCGTAGTTCACCTCCATGAATCCACTCTGTCCTCCATGTGACAGTTACATCATCAGAAACCTTTATTCATGTTTTAGTTCTGTTCTTTGGGACAGATGGATGTGACGCGTTCTCTGGATTATTGATGAAAGGTTATGTTTGCCTTCAGGGTCAGATCATTATTGTTTTTTCTACACTATCAGCATGACTGTCACAGAACAGGCAGACGGCTGGTTCCAATTACAGCAGGTTAAGTAACATTAGAAGTTCACAAAGCTAAATCAGGGTCAGGCAGGCAGAAGTCAGCAGTGAGCATGGGAGCATCAGAGAGAAACCAGAGTAGTTAGGGTCCAGGCGAGGGTCGGGGCAGGCGGCAAACAAGCAGGATCAGGAGATCAGATCAGGATGAAATGCTCAGTAATGCAGGCTGAGTGGCTCAAACAATACTTCACACTGAGTGAGGGTCTGTGTGCTGTTTAAGTGTCTTATGGGTGATTAAGAAATGAGAACCAGCTGATCAGCATCCAGGAACTGTGCGCTAGGGCTGCTGGGAAGTGAAGTGCAGTCAGTGCTCTGGAGATGTCTCCCGCCGATGACCAGAGATGGAGACAGAGCATTCTGGGGGCGGCCGTGGCGCAGTGGTAGGGCGGTCGACTCCTGATTGGAAGATTCCGAGTGTCGAAGTGTCTTTGGGTTAGATGCTGAACCCCAAGTTGCCTCTGGTGGGAGGTTGGCGCCATTGTTCAGCAGCGGAGCCACCACCAGTGTGTGAATGTGTGATTGTGAAGCGCTTTAGGCCTTGGGAAGAAGGTAGAAAGCGCTATCCAAGTATAGGACATT
Source organism: Oryzias melastigma (assembly GCF_002922805.2). Lineage (NCBI taxonomy): Eukaryota > Metazoa > Chordata > Actinopteri > Beloniformes > Adrianichthyidae > Oryzias > Oryzias melastigma. Next base: position 37,160,930 of record NC_050516.1, read on the forward strand.
TACCATTCCCTTCATTAGATAATGAAGTGTTGACGCTCCCTTAA
>NC_050516.1:37161345-37172412 GCF_002922805.2 Oryzias melastigma
TGAATAGAAACAAGACAAGAATCTGTAAATCAAGGAATTGATGTTTTACCGACTTTTAATGAAATCAAATCAAAGTGACTCGATTTTTCCTGTAGGAACTTCTGTTGTTGATGGAACACAGAACAGAAACATTCATGAGTGAACTCAATCCAACACCAATACACAATAAAATAAACACAATACAAAACATAATGCTGAAAATACCAAATCTATCTGGAGTTCCCTTAAAATACAAATGTTTCGTCCCACCCCCCTAATGTCCAATTTTTTTTTTTATTGTTCTTTGTTTCAAACACAAAATGAAAATAAAATAAGAATTTTAAAGTACAAAAATACAAAATAAGCATAAGAATCTAAAAATACAAATATAAGAATTGAAAAATACAAATATGTAAGTAAAGCAAACAATGTGCTTGAAAAGGAGTGGGTAGAAGAAAATTCTTGTGTGGTTCCACCCCTTTCTACAACTTTTTTTGTTACCTTGTCTATTTACAGTTTCTATTTTCTCAAAACACTTCAAATTTCTTTTGATTAAAACATATGTACAATGGCATTTGTGTTTATAATGATCATGTCAGTCCTTGTAAAGATTCAGCAGTGACAGTTTGTATGTTTTTTTAAATAGATGTAAACTTTTGATTTGTTTTAAACCTTCGTTCAACCCATTCCATAAATCCACACCACAAAATGATGGAAACATTTTATTTTTTGTTGCACGAGTACATTGTTTTTTGAAATTCTGCTGTTGTCTTAAATCATAACCTCCATCTGTCCTTGAACATCTGTTGTATGTTTAATGGAAGTAAGTTGTTTCTGGCTTTAAACATAATGAGGGCAGTTTTAAGTTTCACTATTTCCCATAGTTTTAATATCCAGACTTTAAACACAGTGAGTTTGTATGTGTCCTATAATCCACACCGTGAACTGTTCCAATAGCTTTGTTTTCTAATATGTACAGATATTGTAAATTTGTTTTGTAAGTATTTCCCCAAACTCCAACACTGTACTGTATATATGGTAACATTATTCATGAGTATATTTGTAAGCGTGCTTTATAAGTGAGTGTATGACGCGTTTTTCCCAACACTGCAATGCCTTTGGCCATTTTGGTCCTGACTCGCTTTATTTGTGGCTTCCAGCTCATTTTGTGGTCCATGATGACTCCGAGGAACTCGATTTCAGTTACGCTTTCTATCACGTGATTGTCTATAACAACTTCGATTTCTAAATCTGCAGGAATATGACAATTTCCAAAAATCATGTATTTTGTTTTGTTGACATTGAGTGACAGTTTATTTATATCAAACCATTGTTTTAGTTTCCTTAATTCTGTGTTTACAGTTTTTATAACTTCTTTGAGATTTTTTCCTGTGCACACTATACTTGTGTCATCAGCGTATAAGATATATTTAAATTTGCTTGATACAATATGAATGTCATTTATCTATAATATAAAATGCTTTGGACCAAATATCGATCCTTGAGGAACTCCGCAGTTTAAACTTAGCAGGGATGATTTAAAATGATCCAGTTGTACGAACTGCTGCCTGTTTTTAATGTAACTGTTTAACCAATTTAATGCTAGTCCTCGTATTCCACGTCTCTCCAACTTTTTTACTAAAATGTTGTGATCGATGGTATCAAAAACCTTTTTTAAATCGATGAACACTCCAACTTTGAACTCCTTGTTGTCTGTGCCATTTATAATTTCTTCTGTTAATTGCGTTCTTGCCATGGAAGTTGATCTGTTTTTTCTGAAACCGTAATGATCATCGGACATTAGTTTATGTTTTTCAACATTTTCCATCCTTGTGACGAATACTTTTTCCAGTATTTTTGAAAATTGGCAGAGTCAGGACACTGGTCTGTAAGTCGTGAGTTGATGTTTGTCCCTGATTTGTATAATGGAGTTACTTTAGCTATTTTCATTTTCCCTGGAAATGTGCCTGTTTGAAAGGATAAATTGCAGATGTAGGTTAGCAGGTCAACAATGGCGTCAATTACTTTTTTTACCACTGTCATATTAATTCCATTACAGTCTGTGGATGTTTTGTTTTTGACGATTTCTAGAATTTCTTTTGCTTCTACAGGTCTCAAATATATTGAGTTTGGATTTCTCTTTATGTGGGTTCCTTTTCAGATTCGTTTGTATGTTTTATTTCCTCGGCTAACTTTGGTCCTGTTTTACAAATTATTAGTTAAATTCCTTTGTCATGTCCTGAATATTGTTGCATATTTGGTTTCTACCGACTAAAGAGTCTGGATTATTTGTATTCTCTTTGTGTTTTCTAATAACACTGTTCAATACTTCCCAGATTCTTTTAGTATTTGATTTATTTTTTTCTAAAATTTTTGTATAATAGTCTTTTTTGCATGTTCTCTTTATACTGGTTAGTTTGTTTTTATATTTTTTATATCGCTGTTCCGCTTCAACAGTTCTGTCTTTTAAAAATTGCTTGTATAAATTTTGCATGCATTAATTAATCCATTTGTCATCCACTGATTTTTGTTATATTGTTTCTTACTACAGGATTTAGTAATCGGGGAGTTTTTGTCATGTAGTGAGGTAAAATCCTGCATACATTTGTCGTAAGCTGCATTGACATCATGACATTCATACAGGGTTTTCCAAGTTTGTGCTTGTAGTTCTGATTTAAATGCATTTATTGACTCCTCTGTTAGTTTTCTTTTGTAAACCACCTGCTTTTTTTCTTTTATTTCTCTACAAACGCATTCATAGTTCTCAAATACCGAAAGGTAGTCACTGATGTCAGTCATCAGTAATCCACTTATTCTGTTATCTAGGCAGTTTGTGAATATGTCATCAATCAAGGTTGCCCTATTTGTTGTTATTCTACTTGGTTTATTGAGCAATGGATATAAGCTTAGACTGTACATTTTATGAGTAAAATCATTTGTCGCGGCGTGTTTGTTTGGGTTTAACAGATCTATATTAAAATCCCCTCATAGAAATATGACCTTTCTCGAAATATTGGCGAACATGTTTTCAATAGTGTTTGTGAATGTTTCTATGTTTGATGCCGGGGCTCGATACACGGAGCTGACGATGACGTTACTCTGTTTCAACATGTTAATCTCTATTGAGATATATTCCATGACATCGTCTATGCAGCCAGACATTGTCTCTGAATATTCATGATTTAAAAATTAAATCATGAATAAAACAGTTCAAATTATCTTTTTGGTATCAATTGTTTTATTGAAACTAACTATGGGAACATTAAAATATTTAAAATAATGATTATCTGTAAAACATGACACTCCTGTACTCGCTTTTCCAAGCCTTTGGCTTACCATACAATCGTCCCCTGACGGCGAGACCGTTATGGCGCCGCTTTCTCCTGTGCGGAACAGCTGCTGCTCCTGATTAGGAGATTCTTTGAATCCAGAAATGTAAACATGTACTGATGCTTTTATTCAGGTCTTAACATTAAAGAAACCCGATATTTATTGATCCACTTCCTTCATTATGAAGTTGAGAAAAACTTTTGACTGAAGCTCCTCCCACACGCGGCGGGAGCTTCAGGTGAACAGACTTTAAGATAACGTGAAGCAGTTACTTAAGGGCTAATTAAAACAAAGACGATTTGTATGAATTTGACACAAACTCCATTCGATATGAACGGACAGTTGATTTAAATCATGCTAGCGCGAGGTGCGCGGCCGTAGGAGGTGATCCGTGCACGTGTTCCAGTCAACAAGCTTTTGCCTTCTCGCTCTTGCAGCTTTTCGTAGAAGATCGTGATAAAACAATCTCTCATAAATGACACATTGTCAACTTTGGAGATCATAAGACGGTTTTACATTGTCACATCGTCCACCCCTACAAGAAACACAATTTATTCATTCTTTATTCTCGTTGGAATGTGGTACAAACTCCGGATTCTAGGGCTCAATCAGAAACACATTTGATTTCACAATCCAAATAATAATGTCCAGTGAGGTCTCTGGGATTCCGTTCTAGACATTGATCACAGGTGCGGTGACTTGAGAGCCTTGGAGCGATACAGAAACGATACAGTAACGAGGCGGCGGCAGCAGAGAGCGCAGGCAGGAACTCAGAGCAGAGTTTGTTCTGACTGTTCTGCTTGCAGCACAACGTTCCTGTGGAGAGTGAAGAGCAGAGATACTCAGAGAGGAAACAGGAATCTGTGGTTTCTGCAGCAGGGGAGTTAGCATGACCGGTTCTTTGGTTTTTGGTACATTCAAGTCCAAACAGCTGTCTTTATACCAAGAAGAGAAAGGCTGAATTAAATTCTTTCAATAATCACGAGTTGATCACTTGAAAGGGAGTGGGAGGAAGCGAACTTATATAATCCCACCCCGGCTCGACCGTGCCATTTTCTCTACATCCGATTCAAGACCTAATATCAAATATGAGAATGAGAATGATGTTGTTCATTCTTACTTGTTGATCCACGTTGTTCTCTCCAGGAGATCTTGCCAATTATCTTGTTGTTCGTTCCGTGCCTTTTCCTGTCGGAAATCTTCCACAAGTAGCAGCGGCAGAGCTTAGCATCAAGCTCCATCAGTGTTGATATCTTAGCATCCATAAGAAGCAATGGAGTTAGCTTAGCCTGGATGTCGGCTACTGCAAATTTAAGCTCCGTCAAGTCGGCTTCTAGATTATTCTTCGATGCCATGTTCCACTCTCCTTGTTGCAGAATTGCTACTATTTTGCAGTAGCTTTATGATCAATGCCGCTTGTATAGATCCATAGATGATGGATGGATGGATGGATGATGGATGGATGATGGATGGGTGGAAGGATGATGGATGGATGGGTGGATAATGGATGGATTGATGGATGGATGATGGGTGGAAGGATGATGGATGGATGGGTGGATGGATGGATGGATGATGGATGGATGATGGGTGGAAGGATGATGGATGGATGGATGGATTTGGTCAATTCCATTTTCGGTTAACGACTGTCCTCAGACTGATTGATATTCGGATCGTAGTATCATAATCACTTCAGTGATTGATTGGATTGTCTGTGGCCCCCCTCTCCTCATACCAGATGTAGACTTCATAATCTAAAAGAGTTTTTTTTCCTCCTCGTAGTTCTTTTGTGCTGCTGGGGGGCCCTAAGCCTGGACCTGAGCCAGCCCGTCGGCCCCCCCAGTCTCCTGTCCACACTCTTGTTCAGGAGAGAGAGTCCAAAAGAGCCTCATTTCATCCAGGAGTCGGTCCGATCCAAACGGCATGCCGTCGCCGAGCTTGTGCGTGCTCAGCCTCATCTGGTCCATGACATGGGCTGGCCGGAAATCTACCAAGCCGCACCGTCACCTCCTATGGAGCTGGCCAGCTCCTCCCAGCTGAACACGGCTCCCTCAGCTCCCCTGGATGTAGTCAGGACCGGAGTGGACGGAAGCCTGGATAAGGAAGAGGACATGGAGGTGAGGACTGCTTTGACTGAAAGGAGCAAAGCTTCTCATTCAGTGTGTAATCATCTGCATCCTTTCATTTGCAGCGTATGGTTCATCTGGCCGTCCCCAGACAAACTGATGACGTTCTGGGACACCCAGAGTCTGGGGAGGTGGAGCTTCCTGGTCGTCTAAGAACTGTTGATGTTTCTAATGAGGCGTCTGGCTTCAATGGGATGGACACAGAAGATAGAGGAGAAGAAGGAGGAGAGGATCAGGAAAGAAGAGGAGAACTTGAGTGGGAAAAGGACAGAGAGAGAAAAGAGGAAGAAGTCTTAAACCAGGAGAACCAGACGGTAGACAGGACCAATGAGGACATTCCAGATGTCGCACACTCTACCACAGATCCACATATGAGGATTGGTGAGTGGAACAAGCATCTTCAGGATGTTCAGGTCTGAAATCCTGTCTTTTTTTGCAATACTTCACTATTTTAGTGATAAAATGTATCACGTTAAACTGTCAAAAAGCTTCAGCTATTCTCAGTCAGAGTTTTTGCTCTTCCTGCAACATGCTGTTCTCTAGTATTTTGTTTTCCCTTAATTTGGAAATGAATAAAAAAGTATAGACTGTGTTTTTGTTCAGCTCGTCGATAAGATTCTGGAATTGTAAAGATTGACTGAAGCTGTTGGCCAAATGCCAAAAAAACAGTTACTTTGAAAAAAAAACTACATAAACCAAATATTAAAGTTCCAAACCATGCACAAATCTTGTTCTAGAGCATCACAGAAGCCAAACGTTGAAGCAATGCAAAAGCACAAGAAAAGCTGGAAGGAAAGAGAAGATCCTCCATGAAGCATTCTGCTAAAACTCATGTAGTGTTTTTGGCTGTAAACCCAATACTTCAATTCAATTCAATTCAATTTTATTTATATAGCCCAAAATCACAAAGGAATTTGTCTCATTGGGCCTCAAAATATGAACAACAGTTAAAAATTAAGACTAAATAAAACTGGTTATCCCTGCCCTTAGACCCTCCCTCCCGGTAAGGAAAAACTCTGCCTCTGCTAATGTTGATTTGACAAAAACATCAGATTCTCTAGATAAATGACATCATAGAGTTGTAGTTGAAGAGATTGAGCTTTTTCTGTAATTCATATGACTTGAAAACTCAAACAATATTGTTACTAAACAATTAGTTTTAATCAAATGTTCATGTTGGGCTCTGTGTGGAGTTTGCATGTTCTCCCCGTGCATGCGTGGGTTTTCACCGGGGACTCCGGCTTCCTCCCACCGTCCAAAAACATGCTTCATAGGTTGATTGGGGACTCTAAATTGCCCCTAGGTGTGAATGTGAGAGTGACTGTGTGTGTGGTTGAGGCCCTGAGACAGACTGGCGACCTGTCCTGGGTAAACCCCGCCTTCTCTCATCAGTAGCCGGGTTAGGCTCCGGCACCCCGCGACCCTGAAAGTGAAAAAACGTCCAAGAAGATGGATGAATGAATGTTCATGTTCTAAAAAAAGATTGTTGCTCCAGAGCCTTCATGCTCTGTCTGTGCTGGGTAACAAGTTTGGCTTCCAAAATCGATTATGAATGTCTGCAACTTAAACATTTCAGAAAACAAGGTTTACATTTTATGACTGACTTACATCAAGTATCAGGCTAACGTACAAGGAAACATGTTTGGTCACCTGTCTCTAACACCTGTCTCTCACACCTGTCTCTCACACCTCTTTCTAACACCTGTCTCTCACACCTCTTTCTAACACCTGTCTCTCACACCTGTCTCTCACACCTGTCTCTAACACCTGTCTCTCACACCTTTCTCTCACACCTCTTTCTAACACCTGTCTCTCACACCTGTCTCTCACACCTCTCTCTAACACCTGTCTCTCACACCTATCTCTCATACCTCTCTCTCACACCTTTCTCTCACACCTCTCTCTAACACCTGTCTCTCACACCTTTCTCTCACACCTGTCTCTCACACCTGTCTCTCACACCTTTCTCTCACACCTCTCTCTCACACCTCTCTCTCACACCTGTCTCTCACACCTCTCTCTCACACCTCTCTCTCACACCTGTCTCTCACACCTCTCTCTAACACCTGTCTCTCACACCTATCTCTCATACCTCTCTCTCACACCTTTCTCTCACACCTCTCTCTAACACCTGTCTCTCACACCTTTCTCTCACACCTGTCTCTCACACCTGTCTCTCACACCTTTCTCTCACACCTCTCTCTCACACCTCTCTCTCACACCTGTCTCTAACACCTCTCTCTCACACCTGTCTCTCACACCTCTCTCTCACACCTCTCTCTCACACCTGTCTCTAACACCTCTCTCTCACACCTGTCTCTCACACCTCTCTCTAACACCTGTCTCTCACACCTGTTTCTCACACCTCTCTCTAACACCTGTCTCTCACACCTCTCTCTAACACCTGTCTCTCACACCTGTCTCTAACACCTCTCTCTCACACCTGTCTCTCACACCTCTCTCTAACACCTGTCTCTCACACCTGTTTCTCACACCTCTCTCTAACACCTGTCTCTCACACCTGTCTCTCACACCTCTCTCTAACACCTGTCTCTCACACCTGTCTCTGTCTCACTCAGATTTTGCTACGGCTTTACATCCGTCCAAAGAACCTGGAAACTCCTTTCCAGCTGCAGATCAGGATTCTGGGCTGCAGGAGCTCCAAGCATCACCTCTTCTGAAGGTACGGATAGAGGATTAATAAAAGATAAATAAGAATGCAATAAAACAAACAGAATAAAGTGAAATACCAATGACTATTGAGTATTAAAAGCCATTCTAAAGAACTCAGTTTATAGTTGACTTTTAAACTGTTAAGCTCTAATATCTGCACAATTCTGCAAGAATATGATTCTATGACTGATGACGATGGAAAAAGCACGGTTATGGAGAGAAAATAGAATCACTCCAATTTGTGGGTGCATAATTCTTGATTTGTAACTCGTAATATGTTTTGTGCATAAGTAAAAATTACAAAACTTAAAAAAATACAATTTACTCATGCACAAATTAAAATGACAACAGCTTGAAATTAATTACACACAAAAATCTTTAACAAATACATACGAATCACCTCTTACGGACGCACGGAACCTCAGCTACAGTTGAATTCCATTGTGAAACTCTTTTCACATCTCCCTGATTAATCCGTGAGTGATGCGTTCAAGTACTGCTAGAATGCTGGGTCATTAGAGTTTTCTTATCAGCTGTTTTAATCTTGGATTGTGAATAAAATATGGAATCATATCTTTTCCAACTTTCTGGAACAGATATGCCTGAAAATTAATAAAAAAAAAAAGTCTAAATAATCGTTTTTAAAACACTTATCCCTTTTAAAATAAAAATATCTAAAAATATCTCCCAGAACTGATAGCTTTCTCTACAGCCCCGCCCCCGACAGTGCAGACAGGGGGCGTGACGAGAGCTGATCACCTGTCATGGTGATAGCAGACGGTGTCCTTCTAAACTCCTGCAGATCGTAGGGCCGGTGGTCTGATCAAGGCTCTCTGCCCTGTGGACGTTTAGAAGAGCCTTGCGGCGCCGCGCTCTGCCGCCGGTCTCCCCTCGAGGCTCAGCGGGGAGCGGGGCCTCGAGGGGAGACCGGACCAGAGAACCCTCAGCCCGCGCCCCGCTCCACTCGCCCGTGCAGCCGCCGGCTCAAAGCTGCCCATTGTAAGGTAGATTCACAGGGTTCTGGTCAGCAAACGCGGCGATTACATGCAGTACCGGCCGGCTACGATCCGCGGGAGTTTAGAAGAGTCCAGTACCGGTAACTATCCCCGCTCGGGACAGAGCCCCCGGAGGCGTTGTGAGAGGAGCTTCTGCAGATCGAAAGCGCTCTTTTCTGGAAAATATTCTTATTTTTAAAGTGATGTGTCTCTAAAAACGTTTATTTAGACTTTTTTTATATTAATTATCAGGCATATCTGTTTCAGAAAGTGGGAAAATTTCAAGTTTCACCAGATATTATTCAAAGTCTAAGTTTAAAACTCTAATGACCCAGCATTCCAGCAGTCCTTGAACGCATCACTCAGGATGAATCAGTGAGACATGAAAATAGTTTCACGATGGAATCTGTGTGTTACTTAGGCTTCGTGCGTGCGTAAGAGGTGATTTGTGTATTTTTTAAAGATTTATGTGTGTGATTAGTTTCAAGCTGTTACAATTTTAATTTGTGCATGAGTAAATTGTATTTTTATTTTATTTTATAATTTTTTTAGTTATGCACAAAACATTATGAGTTACAAATCTAGAGTACGCATGTACAAATCCACAGTTATGCACAAATCCTAAATTACACACACACAAATCAAGAATACACTCGCACAAATCGGAGTGAGTCTATATTCTCTCCATAAACGGTCACTCCAGCGTTTCTGTCCTTACCCGGAGACATGACGCGAATCTGATTAGCAGACCTTTGAACTCTAGAGCGGCCGTGAAGAGCTAAAAGTTCAGTTTAGTAAACTGCTGCATGAACATGAAGAGCTTTAGAAACATGAACGGCCAGTGAATTATTCATTTACTGAATTTTTGTAAAGATCCCAGAAAGGGTTATTAATATTTAGTTATGCGTGGCTTTATCTAAAGACATAAATGTTTACGTTTAGACACACCCTGTTATTGTTACACTTTTCCTGTTAGCCTACAAACCAACCCCATCAGAGAGGAAAACTGTAATGTGGCCCTCAAAGGAAGCAGTTTGGGGACCCCTGCTCCACCCCTACAGCTTCTCTCTACCCCTACGGCTTCTCTCTACCTCTACAGCTTCTCTCTACCCCTACAGCTTCTCTCTACCCCTACGGCTTCTCTCTACCTCTACAGCTTCTCTCTACCTCTACAGCTTCTCTCTACCCCTACGGCTTCTCTCTACCTCTACAGCTTCTCTCTACCTCCACGGCTTCTCTCTACCTCTACAGCTTCTCTCTACCTCCACAGCTTCTCTCTACCCCTACAGCTTCTCTCTCCCTCTACAGCTTCTCTCTACCTCTACAGCTTCTCTCTACCTCTACAGGTTCTCTCTACCTCTACGGCTTCTCTCTACCCCTACGGCTTCTCTCTACCTCTACAGCTTCTCTCTGCCTCTACAGCTTCTCTCCACCCCTACAGCTTCTCTCTACCTCTACAGCTTCTCTCTACCGCTACGGGTTCTCTCTACCCCTACGGCTTCTCTCTACCTCTACGGCTTCTCTCTACCTCCACAGCTTCTCTCTACCTCCACAGCTTCTCTCTACCTCTACAGCTTCTCTCTACCTCTACAGCTTCTCTCTACCTCTACAGCTTCTCTCTACCTCTACAGCTTCTCTCTACCTCTAGAGCTTCTCTCTACCTCTACGGCTTCTCTCTACCTCTACGGCTTCTCTCTACCTCTACGGCTTCTCTCTACCTCTACGAGTTCTCTCTACCTCTACGGCTTCTCTCTACCCCTACGGCTTCTCTCTACCTCTACGGCTTCTCTCTAACTCTACAGCTTCTCTCTACCTCCACAGCTTCTCTCTACTTCTACAGCTTCTCTCTACCTGTACAGCTTCTCTCTACCTCTACAGCTTCAATTTCAATTCAATTTTATTTATATAGCCCAATATCACAAATTCAATTTGCCTCATTGGGCTTCATGCCTGTAGTTTTAACAGAT
>NC_050516.1:37175904-37188578 GCF_002922805.2 Oryzias melastigma
TGTCTGTCTCAACGGCCATGTTTTACTACAATTACAACTGAAAACAGGATACAAAAGACAATTAACACAATTCTGTGCAGCGTAATAACAGTTATCTGTACGTACAATAATACTAACTAAAAATATACTATATGAATATAACTATATTTAAAAAATAAGATTTTAAAATAAAACATCTATGTTTTGAAAATGTAAAGTAACATGTTCTATATTGATCTCTATTTCAGAGAAGAAATATCTGCTCAGGGTGCTGTTTTCAATCCGGTGATTGGTACATTTTTAGTGATGAGTAGTTACTTTATGCCAATAACATCCAGAGTCTTCCAGCCATATTAGATTTCTACTAGCATCTAACATTTCTCTTATAAAAATGTATGTTTCTTATCAAAACTGTTTTTCCCTTTTTTTAGAAAGTTTCAGTTCGTGAATATTCTCTTGCAAAAACATAACACTAATAATAATTGAAAGTGTAGTCTTTTGTCAGGTTTTGTAACATGACAGAAATGTAATGTTATACGTCTTTTCTCTGAACCTTTAGACGAACACATTCCTTACTTTAAAGCATTCACTTTTATTAAAGCCCTAAAGTTTATTTCAAGTCATATGGTCATTTTTTACATCTTGACCATTTTTTTTAAGAAATTGATTTTGTTCAAAATGCAAATGTGTTTTTCAATCACAGAAGAGTAAAGATTAAAACGAGTGAAGAACAATAAAATAATTATTTTAATTTTTTTTTTTTTTGTAATAACATGCATTTAAAAACATGCTTATATAGAAATATGTGCAAAATGTTTGTATCATTGAGTATAATCTCACAGATCAGTAAGTTGGAATTGTGAGTCGCAATGAAATGGAGCACCAAATGAGAGTGTTCGTGTTGCTGAGGTCAGTGTAAGAAAACGCTAGATATTCCCAGCACACCTGAATGCAGCAACAGCAACTTCTTAATGCAAGGCATAAGTGCGGAAATTCCATGCAGCCCCTGAACGCACCACGTGCACGGCTTATGTGACAATTAAATCCATTAAATCTGCACCATAAAGTCAGGATTAAATGTTTGAACCAACTCTCAAATGGATGTTTGTGGAGGAGAAGCAGACTCCATCCTGGTTGTGTTTGAGCCTCTGAGATGAAGAACAGAGACTCACCTGTCAAAGTCAAAGAGGTTTTTCTGAACGCCAAAATAAATTTTTCCCCATGTTTGGCGGTTGTAAATTTAGAGGTCTGCCTGTATTTAACCGTAGGTTATAGAATGTCATGCTTCTACAAAGAATGTCAAGTTTCTACAAAGAAGACGCCGCCCTCCTTCCCCATCCGTCTTCTTAATATGGGAGATCCGCAGGTGAACTGCCCCTCCGCCAATCCCTCTTTCTTCACACCTGTCCGCGACAGGAGCGCATGCACCTTCAGGGGGTGCCAAATTACTGGTTTCAAGCCGTTAAAGACATTGTGATATAACAGGTAACAGAAACCCATAGTGGCGCAGATTTTTTTTCCTCCAAGCGCTGAGCTGTCGCCCCCTTTGAGATACATAGTTGTAGAAGCTAATCTTTCTTTAACTGTTCTGGTATCTCCTGTCCGTCCTGGGATGGGATCTCTCCTTCATGTGGGAATCCCTAAGGTTTCTTCTTTTTTCCTGACTCAGGTTTTTAGGAGTTTTTCCTTACCGGGAGGGAGGGTCTAAGGGCAGGGATAACCAGTTTTATTTAGTCTGTTAGTTTTTTAACTATTGTTCATATTTTGTGACTAATTTTCTGCATCTGTAAAATTACCTACATGAAGCCCAATGAGGCAAATTTTCTTTGTGCTTTTGGGCTATATAAATAAAATTGAATTGAATATGTGTGTTTGCGTGAATGTCTATGCTGGTTATCACGTGTTTGTCAGTAGCTGCGTTTACATGTGCAAAATGTCTTTAATCGGATCAAAGATCAGATATAGAACTGTGTTCATGATCCTAAAAACTTAATCTGACTTTAACAGATGTTTTCATCTGCCACACGTTTGAGCACATTATATCATTCTGACATGACCAGAATTGTCTCCAATACTGGAAACAGCTGTGGAAGAAGAAAAAGAAGTGAGTTTTGTTGTAAACAAATGATCTTCTAACCGTAATTTTATTATTATTATTTTTAAGTAACTGTTCACATATGATTTTCTAAAGGCGTGCAGTCCGTTCTGTATTCTTGGTTCTACAGATCCAGAGGAAGTGTTAGTTTGGTTAATACATACCAACAGCAATATTCAGCCTTGTAGGCACTTAAGATCCGTGCGGCAATGCAGCCATGTGATTGTTGGCTGCACCAATCATACATTATGATTACTTTTTCTACTTTTTGTCTTACTGTTAATAATTGTTTGTGGAAAGCACTTTGAGATTCTTGGAAGCAGGAAAAGTGTTATATAAATCAAGCTGAATTTGAATGTGTGTTTTCGTGAGTTTCTGTGTCTTCATGTTTGTTTTTGTGCTTCTTCATGTTTGTGTCCAAATGTGTTGCAGGAGGATTTCCGTGCACATCAGGGTGTTCAGCTGTTGAAGATCATTGAAAGATTTTTCTCTCAAAAAATGAAAAGCCCTGAAGGATCATGGGTACTCTACCTCAGCAAGCCCACACACCACCAACACCAGCTGCTGATGAACGTGGCGTCTGGACATGGTACTCTGACCAGTCGATGTTGGAACAGCCCTTAGTTTAAGCAATAATGTGTGGTTATTTGAAATGTGTTTGATCTTGATTTAGAGAAAAGTCCACCAAGAAAAAAAATCTATGTCAAAATTGTACTGAGTCTTCAAGAAGCAGAACACACGTTCTGGGAGAAGTTTATTACAGACTATCTGGATGCTCCGCCCCTGGGATCAGCCTATCCTATCAGAGTTTGAGTATAGGATAGTATAGTATAAAGTATAATATAAAAAGAATGTGAAAATAGAAATAGATACGATAGATTTATTAAAGTCTTCATGATTTTCTTTGTGTGAAACACAGAACCTGGACCTCTGAAAATCAAACGTTCAGATGATGATCTGCTCTTTCTGGAGATGTTCTGAGCTTGTGTTGTTTCCAGGAGTGATTGGCAGCCAGGAGGTTCTGGATATGCTGGGACAGATACGGAAAAGTCTCAACGAGGTGATCCGGAACCGTTTCCTTTTGTATGCTTGTGAACACACAGACCATCACAGTTTCAGAACATCTCCACATGCTCTCCTCATGCATGTGAAGGTTCTAAGACATATTGTCACAGTAACAAACTATGTTTTTATTTAAACGCTGTATTCTCGAGGAAACAGACGTGCCCTTCATGCGTTAAATCTGTGTGTTTTTTGGAAGGTTTTGTTGAGTGTAACATTCAGGAACAGTCTGAGTCTCAGTCTCTGACTGGACATGTGTCTGCTCTAATCCAGGTGGGCATCCAGAACTACAGCGCTGCCAACACCTGCCAGTCCCGGCGCAGCCAATCACGCAGCGACTACGGCAAGCTGTTTGTGGTTCTGGTGATAATCGGCTCCGTGTGTCTGGTCATCATCACATCCGGAATGATTTACATCTGCTGGCAGAGGAGGCTGCCTGCAGCTAAGACGGTGGTATGTTCCGGTTCCTTCTGTCCTGGTTCCTTCTGTTCCTGTTTTTTTTGTTTCGGTTCCTTCTGTCCTGGTTCCTTCTGTCCTGGTTCTTTCTTTCTGTCTTGGTTCTTTCTGTCTTGGTTCTTTCTGTCCGGGTTCTTTCTGTCCCAGTTCTTTCTGTTCCTGTTCTGTCTGTCCCTGTTCATTTTGTCCCTGTTCTTTCTGTCTCTGTTCTTTCTGTCCCTGTTCCTTCTGTCTCTGTTCTTTCTGATCCAGTTCCTTCTGTCTCTGTTCTTTCTGTCCCAGTTCTTTCTGTTCCTGTTCTGTCTGTCCCTGTTCTTTATGTCCCAGTTCTTTCTGTTCCTGTTCTGTCTGTCCCTGTTCTTTTTGTCCCTGTTCTTTCTGTCTCTGTTCTTTCTGTCCCAGTTCCTTCTGTCTCTGTTCTTTCTGTCCCTGCTCTGTCTTTCCCAGTTCTTTCTGTCCTGGTTCTTTCTTTCTGTCCCAGTTCTTTCTGTCTCGGTTCTTTCTGTCCCGGTTCTTTCTGTCCTGGTTCTTTCTCTCTGTCCTGGTTCTTTCTTTCTGTCCCTGTTCCTTCTGTCTCTGTTCTTTCTGATCCAGTTTCTTCTGTCTCTGTTCTTTCTGTCCCTGCTCTGTCTGTCCCAGTTCTTTCTGTCCTGGTTCTTTCTTTCTGTCCCAGTTCTTTCTGTCCCGGTTCTTTCTTTCTGTCCCGGTTCTTTCTTTCTGTCCCAGTTCTTTCTGTCCCAGTTCTTTCTGTCCTGGTTCTTTCTTTCTGTCCCGGTTCTTTTTGTCCCTGTTCTTTCTGTCTCTGTTTTTTCTGTTCCGGTTTCCTTCTGTCCCGGTTCCTTCTGTCCCGGTTCCTTCTGTCTCTGTTCTTTCTGTCCGGGTCCTTCTGTCTTGGTTCTTTCTGTCCCTGTTCTTTCTGTCCAGCTTCTTTCTGTCCCAGTTTCTTCTGTCCCGGTTCCTTCTGCCCTGGTTCCTTCTGTTCCTGTTTTTTTTTTCGGTTCCTTCTGTCCTGGTTCTTTCTGTTCCTGTTCTGTCTGTCCCTGTTCTTTTTGTCCCTGTTCTTTCTGTCTCTGTTCTTTCTGATCCAGTTCCTTCTGTCTCGGTTCTTTCTGTCCCGGTTCCTTCTGTCTCTGTTCTTTCTGATCCAGTTCCTTCTGTCTCGGTTCTTTCTGTCCCGGTTCTTTCTGTCCCTGCTCTGTCTGTCCCAGTTCTTTCTGTCCCTGTTCTTTCTGTCCTGGTTCTTTCTTTCTGTCCCGGTTCTTTCTTTCTGTCCCGGTTCTTTCTGTCCCGGTTCTTTCTGTCCCGGTTCTTTCTGTCCCGGTTCTTTCTGTCCCAGTTCTTTCTGTCCTGGTTCTTTCTTTCTGTCCCAGTTCTTTCTGTCCCGGTTCTTTTTGTCCCTGTTCTTTCTGTCTCTGTTCTTTCTGTCCCGGTTCCTTCTGTCTCGGTTCTTTCTGACCCTGTTCCTTCTGTCTTGGTTCTTTTTGTCTCTGTTCTTTCAGTCCAGGTTCTTTCTGTCCCAGTTTCTTCTGTCCCGGTTCTTTCTTTCTGTCCCTGCTCTGTCCTTCCCAGTTCTTTCTGTCCCTGTTCTTTCTGTCCTGGTTCTTTCTTTCTGTCCCAGTTCTTTCTGTCTCAGTTCTTTCTGTCCTGGTTCTTTCTTTCTGTCCCGGTTCTTATTGTCCCTGTTCTTTCTGTCCCGGTTCCTTCTGCCTCGGTTCTTTCTGTCCCTGTTCCTTCTGTCTTGGTTCTTTTTGTCTCTGTTCTTTCTGTCCCGGTTCCTTCTGTTTCTGTTCTTTCTGATCCAGTTCCTTCTGTCTCGGTTCTTTCTGTCCCAGTTCTGTCTGTCCCGGTTCTTTCTGTCCCTGCTCTATCTGTCCCTGTTCTTTCTGTCCCAGTTCTTTCTTTCCTGGTTCTTTCTTTCTGTCCCAGTTCTTTCTGTCTCGGTTTTTTCTGTCCCAGTTCTTTTTGTCCCTGTTCTTTCTGTCTCTGTTCTTTCTGATCCAGTTCCTTCTGTCTTGGTTCTTTTTGTCCCTTTTCTTTCTGTCCCGGTTCTTTCTTTCCCAGTTCTTTCTGTCCCGGTTCCTTCTGTCCCGGTTCATTCTGTCCTGGTTCCTTCTGTCCCGGGTTCCTTCTGTCCCTGTTCCTTTTGCTCCTGTTCTTTTTGTCCCTGTTCTTTCTGTCTCTGTTCTTTCTGTCCCGGTTCCTTCTGTCCCGGTTCCTTCTGTCCCTGTTCCTTCTGTCCTGTTTCTACCCAAAAAAACCTTTCTGGTAGAAATTTGATCCAGCTGGATATCAGGTTGGCTCGGGTGGGATCTGCTCTCAGGTGGAACTGCTCGGCCCTCGTAACAGTGGCAGTGGGACTTTCACGGAGAACCGCCGAGTTTCTGCAATTTTTAGACAAGGCTTATGCTCGTTGTTCTAGAAAATTCATGTAGGTCCCCATCCCAAAATGAAACAATGGTCAGTTTCCTCTTTGCTAGATTGCTGAAAGTAGACAGCTCTCTTATCTCTGTAATTTGATAAAATCTCAATCACAGAATACAAATAAAGTTTACGTTTATTTCAGACTAAGTTTTATTACGCTGATCTCACCTGAAAGTGTTTATCGTCATTAACGTGTTAATTCTCATTGATTAATTGGTTCTGTTAATGCGACAGCTTTCACAGCTCTAGTAGTTTTAGCTCTGATGTCTCACTGCTACAGCAGCTAGAACATGGAGCTGCTGTTCTAGCAGACGACTCCATATTCCAGTGAAAGTGTTTGAAGACATACGTCTTTGTTTTTTTATGTTGTAGTTCCGTGCAGAGGAGCTTCATCATGTGGAGAACGGTTACCATGACAACCCCACACTAGATGTAACCAATGACAGCGAGGCTGAAATGCAGGAGAAGAAGCCCAGCACCAATGGGCTCGCAGGAGGGGGTGATGGAGGCGGGGAGGACAGCAGTCACTGGCAGGTGATGAGAGGAAGTGAATCAGAACCAGTTTCCTGTCAAACTGTGACCTGCAGCGTTCTGTCTCCTCAGGTTTTCATCAACCAAGCAGTGACTGAAGAAGACGAGGGCGAGCAGGACACGCATCTCTGATGGAGGAGATACTGCTGGACAAAAGATGAAAGTCATGCCAAGAGAAATGTCGCTGATGGGAGGAGTCAGCTTTGTGAGGATGGGAGGAGAGAATCACTTCCATGTTAGAATGGAACATGTGACGGTGGAACATTCAGATCATATTTGATCATTTCCTGTATCTGGTAAAAACAGTTTGGTCTTGGTGTCAGACGTCAATGCAGTCGCATGTCCTGCTCTGTGTTCGGTGCCTTTCAGGTTTGTGCCGCGACCATCACTTTATGATCTGTGATCAAGTCGAGCATGCCGCTCACCTTCTGCCGCTCATCTTCTGCCTTTCTGTACACCTGAATGCAACACAGGGTCACAAGCTGTAAACATACGGAAACAACAGATCTGTTCAACAACACACGTTTATTGCCGCTGATGGAATGTAACTGCTGTATTTTCCAGAGTAAGTCACACTTATACTACACAACAAACTGCACTGCTTAATTACAAATCTGCCATGACCCAACAATGCTGCATTCACGCCAAACATCAACGTGGCCTCCATCACCAGCTTCAACTTCATCACATCTTCATCTGCTGCCTCCTTTGATAAACATCAGATTCCAGAAGTTAAAATAAACGTGACGCTCCAGATGTGAGTGGGCGGAGCCTCATCGCTACATGGAAGCATCGACTGTCTCATTCACAGATGATGATGATGATGGGAGATCAGGTTTATTGTGAAGAGCGCTACGAGAACATCAGATTTCTGTCCCACATCCGTCCAAGTAAAAACAAAGATATTCATGTCTCTGTGTGAATAAGAAAATCTGATTCTTCTCCATGTTCGGTTGGATTGTTTAGGATGGCGCTTCTTCCTGTCAGCAGCAAATCCTGATCCCCCCACACACAGACGGACAGTGCCCTCTAGGGTTGTTAGCAGGAAACATCTACTAAAGGGTATAACGGAAGTTTGAGCCTGTTTATGTTTAAAAAAGTCAAACTTAAGTCACTTCTGAGCATGAGCTCACCCCTGGAAAAACTACACTCTGAAAAATACGGTACTTATACTTTGTTTAGTATCTGGTCAGCTTTATTTACAAATATTTGGAGATACTTCACAATTTTAAAGGTCAATCACTTCCATATAGCTGTGCAGAAGACACGCTGTCCTCAGCTGCTGCACGCTTTTGATATGAACGACATTTCAATAAAGAACATATCAATGACCACATCACTTCTATGATGGCACATGATCACATCACCAGTTATATGTTAAAACATTCTCTGAACACTGATTGTAATCAAGGATTTAGACTCAATGACCCGACAGTGAATCCAGCTTTACGAGAGTGTGGTTTGAGCTCAGTGTCTGCCAGATCCAGAACCAGAACCAGTGGCTTTCACCAGTTGAAATGATGGTCTGTTGCTGCTGTGATGGTTTGGTTCTCTAAACATGTTCCACACAGAGACGGAAACTTCTTTGTTTTTAGCTTTTGAAGGAGTTTACAGTATTTTTTTGACATGTGATGAAGCTTTATTTGTACTCTTCTCTAATGTGCATCATAGTTCCTGAATGACAGCTCTTTGCTCTCGGCTGAGTCTGAGAGTCTATGCATGGATTTATGCTTTCATTCTAAGTAGACTCACTAAGACTAGCAGTCCAGCACTATGCTGATTATTGGAGGTTCAGAACTGGATCAAAAGGTCAGTGGTTATTAATTTTCATGTTTCTGTTTGGTTTGACAAAAGTTGTGATTCTGAAAAAAACAAAAACAGATCTGGTTGAGAAAACAGAATACATAAATGATGGCTTCATTCTTCATTTCATCAGATCTTCATGTTCATGAGAGTGCCAAGCTTCTTCTAGGCTATTGCTAAAACATTCAAATCTCCTGTCTGTGCTCTTCAAGGTCAACTTTAGCTTAGTAACAAAAGATAGCAAGCACAAATGTTTATACATAAACCACGGGTACTAATCAGATCCCAGAAGATTTCTGTTTCTTGAGGCTACTTTAAAAAGAATTCTTCACTTCCATCTGCACTTAGCCCAACAACCACCGAACCCCAGTCCAGCTCCCATGCAGCCGCCTTTAATCAATTTGAAAGTGCAAATGGGACTCACAGTCTCTCTGGTCCAGTCCAGCCTTTCCGGTCCAGTCTGGCCTCTCCGGCCTCTCTGGTCCAGTCCAGTCTCTCTGGTCCATATTTACTGTTCCTTTATGTGTTTGTCAAGCTGTTCATGTGACTGCTGTTCTTTAACACTATTGGTAAGGATGGTACCCAGAGGTTATTGGTAGTTTTTCAATTACTTTTCATGCACTGAAGAGCGATCAATTACTATCCACAACTATGATTTTTTTTACACTATTGAAGACAGAAGTTTCTATAGATATTTATAAATTACTTCCTGCTCTGAACTTTAAACCCTGTAAGAGGTAAAGCTCAAACAAATGTTTTCAAAGAACTGATCTGTGGAGGTCCAGCTCTTCCTAAAGTATGCTGCAGTCTTCGAACTTGGTTCCATTCTGGGTCCTGGGGTTGTTTAGGCCCAACCTAGCTGCTGAGGGGCAAAGGGGCGGGGTTTCCTCTGGACAGGTTGCTATTCCATCACAGAACAATGCTCTAATAAAAAAGTGCAGCATGTTTCTGTGGTTTTGTTTTTGTGTAAACAAGATTTATACAGGTGCTGGAACCATGATCAGTTGGTACTAAGGTGTACCTTAAGTGTACCAAGAAAATATCTCCACACATGACACCACCACCACGAGCCTGAAACGTTGATACAAGACTGGATAGATCCATGCTTTCACGTTGATGCCAAATTCAGACCCTACCATCAGAATGTATCAGCAGAAATGCAGACTCATCAGACCAGACGTTTTTCCATCTTCTATTGTCCAGTTTTGTGAGTCTGTGTGAATTGTAGCTTCAGTTTCCTGTTCTTAGCTAATAGTGGTACCCGGTGTGTTCTTCTGCTGCTGTAGTCCATCTGCATCAAGGTTGGACATGTTCATTCAGAGATGTTTTTCTGCAGACCTTGGTTGTAACCAGTGGATATTTGAGTTATTGTTGAATGGAATGAGAATGGAACCAGTCTGTTCATTCTCTTCTGACCTCTGGCATCAACAAGGAACAGAACTGGAACTCTCTGGATATTTTCTCTTTTTCTGACCATTCTCTGTTAACCCTAGAGATGGTTGTGGGTGAAAATCCCAGTAGATCAGCAGTTTCTGAAATATTCAGACCAGCCAATCTGGAACCAACAACCATGTAACGTTCAAAGACAATCACTTTTCTTCTCCATTCTCAGTTTGATCTGCAGTTTTCCCAGAACCATTGAAAACACCTGTAATCAAACCTATCCTACAAAAAACAACAGTCTAGACAAAACCCAAATGAGCAACTACAGACCGATATCAAACCTGCAATTTTTAAGAAAGATAATTGAAAAGCTGTTTTCCATCAGCTAAATGAATTCCTAATAAATAACAACTGCTATGATGTCTTCCAGTCCGGCTTCAGACAGAACCACAGCACTGAAACGGCTCTGACCAAAGTGACTAATGACATACGTTTGAATACAGACAGTGGAAATATGTCAGTGCTAGTTTTACTGGATCTCAGTGCTGCGTTTGATACAGTCGACCACGCAATACTACTCAGACGACTGGAAAACTGGGTGGGTCTCACTGGGCCAGTACTAAACTGGTTCAAAACGTACTTAGAAAACAGGAAATATTTTGTGTCAATTGGTAACTTCACTTCTGAGCCAACAGAAATTACATGTGGAGTGCCCCAAGGCTCCATCCTGGGACCACTTCTATTTAACATCTACATGCTCCCACTGGCCCAGGTTATAAAGAACAACAACATTAGTTACCATAGCTATGCAGATGACACACAGATATATATTAGACTGACACCAGGAGACCGAGGCCCTGTACAGGCTCTTGGTAAATGCATTGAGGACATTAATGACTGGATGTGTCACAACTTACTTCAATTAAACAAAAACAAAACTGAGGTTATTGTCTTTGGGGCTAAAGAAAAAAGGTTGGACGTCACTACAGAGCTTCAATCTATTCAACTAAAAACTACCAACCAGGCCAGAAACTTGGGTGTAGTGATAGACACAGACCTACATTTGATAAACACATTAAGGCAGTCACTAAATCAGCCTATTATCATCTCAAAAATATCTCAAGGATTAAAGATCTGATGTCTAAGCAGGACCTGGAGAAACTAGTGCATGCTTTCATCTTTAGTCGACTTGATTACTGTAACAGTGTTTTTACAGGACTACCAAAAAAATCCATCAGGAAACTGCAGCTTATTCAGAACTCTGCTGCTCGGGTTCTCACAAGGACCAAGAAAGTAGACCACATCAGTCCAGTTCTGAGGTCTTTACACTGGTTACCTGTCTGTCAGAGGATAGACTTTAAAGTTCTGTTACTGGTTTATAAAGCTTTGAATGGTTTAGCACCAAAATACATGACTGACCTCCTGACCCAGTATGTACCAGCCAGACCTCTCCGATCATCTGGATCCGGTCTTTTATCAGTTCCTCGAGTCAGAACTAAACATGGAGAAGCTGCATTCAACTTCTATGCACCACAGATCTTGAACAGATTTCCAGAAAACCTTATATCAGCTGAAACACTCATTGGATTTAAATCCAGGTTAAACACTCAACGGTTCTCAGCTACATTTGGCTAGAATGGATTCAGACGTTTACATTCACACTGTTCTATGCTTCTCTTAAATTCAGTTCTTTTTACTTTCTTTTAATCTGATTTTAATCGCATATGTACTATTTCTTTTGATTGTTTTTTGAATGCTTTATGCAAAGCACTTTGAATTGTCTCTGTACATGAACTGTTCTATATAAATTAACTTACCTTGGCTACCTGATGCACATACAGACTAAAAGTAAATGGTAAATGGCGTATACTTGTATGGCGCTTTCTTCCCTCCTTCGAGAGCCCAAAGTGGTTCACAGTCACAGACTCATTCACCCATTTAAACACACATTCACGCAATGGTGGTGGCTCCAAAGAAAATAAATAAGCAAGGAAAGAAATAATAATACAAAACTAAGAAATGAATTGATCAGTAATTATTAAAACAGGACTGTGAGGAAGGCAGGAGTCCTTGATAATGTTCTCACTTCTCCCAAGGCTGCAAAGGCTGACCAAGTCCTCAAGGCCGGTGGAGAGCAGCCTGTGATTGGTTTGTTAATTGATTGATTGATTGCCTTTATTTAACCAGGTAAGAGCGGTTGAGATCAAGATCTCTTTTACAAGGGGGATCTGTTACATCAGTGAACAGAATGAGATGAGCAGAGCCTCTGAAGGAGGAAAATAAAATATAAAGATGTAATCAGAATCAGAAGCAACTTTATTGCCAAGTACGATTTAACACATACGAGGAATTTGTCTTGGTGAAGATGGTGCATACATGAATAAATAAAAACACCATTAAAGACAGAAAAGGATATTACAACATAAATAAACAATAATAATTTAAATCTAAGAAATGTAACAATAGAACAGAAAAGAATAAATTAGGAGCATAAACACTGTTCATAGTTTTCTCATTCTTTCATGTTCAGGATGGAGGAAAATGTTTTCTTGAAGATCAGATTCGACAGTTTCCACTCTGATTGTAGAGCATTCCAGATAGAGAATGCAGCATAGAGGAAGGCTTTCTTTCCAAATTCAGTCCTGAATTACAGGAGTGAAGAGAATAATGAATGTGTGTCCTTTGAAGGAGTGAACTTAGGTAGGAGGGAACTAAAACCAAAAGAGACTTATGATCAAGCTCCTCCAATGACTGAACCTTCACTGATGTAATGAAGGCCATTCTACTCTGTTCACAATGATGAGTGAGGCGAAATTCGAGTGCTGTGTGGTAGACAGTGTTTAGAGACTGGAGACATTTTGTTAAATCGTTCATGTACAGAACATCACCATAATCCAGCAAAGGTTTGATCTTTAGGGCTGATAAACTGCAGCCGCAGTGTTTT
>NC_050516.1:37188688-37196378 GCF_002922805.2 Oryzias melastigma
AAACTGCTTTATAACATGGACCAGTGCAAACACTAAGAAAACCTACGAGTATTGTCCATTGAGAGAGAAAAACATCAATCTATGTCCACAAATGTCGACTTTCCCATAAAATCTCCCAGCTGGTGAGATTGTGGTCGAAATGTTTGTTGGTCTTTCTGCTGCTAACCGGCTAACTGGACACAATCCTCTGGAATACGGTGAATTCTAATCAGGCACGTGTTAGACACCTAAACGTCCTGCTCTGTTTTCTCTGGGGTCCTTCAGGCTAGTTTGGCTGCTAGCTTCTGCGCAGTCGGCTGCTGTCAGATCTGATGCTGGAGTTTGTTTTGGTTGAGGATGAGCTCTTCATATGTCGGGTTCGTACGATAACACATTTATTTGATCTAAATGGTGGTTATAATTGGCTCCACAGCGGCCCACGTCCCCAGTTTCATGGTTGGGTCGAAACATGAGTTGTAAGCTAAGCTAGCCGTTAGCTTAGCCTCTTAGCTCCAGCTCACGTCGTTGTTTCGTCTTCGTGTTGTTGTGGGACTTCCGCGGCCCTGAACCCGCAGGAGAACACAGCTAGAGTCTCCGAGCAGAACTGAAGAAGGAACACGTCCTGTTCTGGAACAGAACTGTTGTTCCTGCCGGTCCGGTCTGATCCAAATCCGTTTGTCAGCATGAACCAGCAGCCTCCTTCCTACTGGTCCTCGGCGGTGAAGTGCTCGCCGTGATCTGGAATCAGTGCTCATGATTCTGAACTGCGTGTTCGTGATGTGAGGTTGACTCGGTGGTTCTGTGACTGAGGATCGGTCCAAAAGTTCCTTAACTCCTACAGTGTTCTGGAAAAGGCCTTTTGTGGGACTCAGACGCGTGTTTTGTACTGGAGTCTGTAATCCAGGAACGTTGATCTTTTCAGAGTCGACTCACTTCTAGTTTGTGACCTGCAGAAAGCGGATCCTATACAAGTGAAGGAGACCTTCAGGTCGGTGGACGTGTGGCCAGAACAAACCCCGATCATGTGTTATTTCTTTTATTTATGATCTGATTCTGAGAGACATTTTATTCTGAAAATTACATCATTTTTAAGGACTGATCCATGAAAAATACTAATATTACTAACACTCGAAATACTAAAGTGAAAGCAGTCTGAGACAAACCGGTTGTGCTGCACGGCCTCAGATATCCACATTCTAAATCCCAATGATTATTTTGATGCTTCAGATATCTAGTCTGATGGTTTTAAAATAGATCTAACTCCAGACCCTGCTGGGGGTAGGACATCTTTTAACAATGGGATTAGTTTATAACTTTATCTACCCCTGTAGGTGGCATTGTTTTTACTTTATCTAAAATTAGATTATTTTACAGACAGGGACAAGTATTTGAACATCTTGTGGTTTAGCAAGTTCTACCACAAAGAAATCATGGAGGGTCTGAATATTCATTTTATATTCATGTTCAATCTAAAATAAATCTGGAAATCACATATGTTTTTTATTATTAATGTATGATTGTTTGTTACAGTAGTCTCTGGCCCGATCCGAATACTCCCTTTCTCCCCTAGCCCCCCTCTTTCATTTATCCCTCCGTGCTCGCTCCAAACGGAGGGTGATGAAAAAAATAGGGTCTAATAATTTGGACGTGGCTTCCGTTCAATGACGTCATCAACATCACCGGTCCACTAGCATTAGCCGGAGGCTCCAGCGGTTGAACTTTGTAACTTTAAAAGGCCACACTACAACATAAAATCATTACTTACATCTAAATGTAAACTTCTGTAGTTCAGTAATTCACTAATTGCCCCGTAGCTCTTTCCAGCCTCGTGGTGGTCTACAGTTCTGTCTCTGGTGTCTTAAGACAGCTCTTTGGACTCAGCCTTGTTAGTAGTTGGAGTCTCACTGATTGTTTGGGCTGGACAGGTGTCTTTATGCAGCGAACCACCTCAAACAGAGGTTTGATTTAGGATCATAGGTGGAGGTGGACTATTCAAGGTGGACTAACAGGTTTGTGAGGGTGAGAATTCTAGCTGATGGACAGTTCAAATACTTATATGCAGCAGCAGCAAGCTACCACATTATTTAAAAAAGTGATTTCCAGATTATTTTTTAGATTATGTCTCTTACGGTGGACATGAACCTACGATGACAGTATCAGACCTGTCAGTGATCTGTAGGTGAACCTACAATCACTAGGTATTTAAGCACTTATTTACCTCGCTGTACTTCAGTCTAACTCCTCTGGTAGATGACATAAAGTGTGAGGTTAATCTCAGCAGCAGGCCAACATTTGCTGTGAAACCCGGCTTCAAGTTTTCAGGTCAGCCTGGTTAACCCTTCCGCTCTCTTTGGGGTCCAGAACTCCAGATGACTCCACCCACATATTGATGTGTGATTCCTTCCATGACAAATGTGGACAAAGGTGGACAGGATTTTATGTCTGCCATGGACATTAGTGAAACTCAAAAATCAATGATAAAAAATTTTTATTGCACTGTCTTGTGGGGTCCAGATGACCCCACTTTTAATGTAAACAAGCCAAGGAGAGCGGAAGGGTTAAAATGTTTGTAGTGTAAGGTCATGACCTCTGCCTGTCACAGACAGCATCCTCTGTGATCTGTTTGAGGCCGTCCGGATTTCCTGCAGCAGCTGACGCGCTCAGCTGTTGAAAGGCATGATGGGAAGAATGGTGGTGCCATGTGAGAAGCCAGACCTCGTCTAGCTGCTGGTGTGGGTTTAGTGTGGGATCTGTTGGTGTCTAATATGGTGCAGACTGGAGAGACCCTAAATAGACTGAAGCTGCTCAGCCAGGAAGAGAGAGTTCTGTTGGTTCTGCTTCAGTCTGAGCTTCAAAACAACTTTAAAAAGTTTCAAACTTGTTTGCTGATTGTCTCCATATTTGATTTAAAGTGGAAATGTTTTGCACTGTTACTGCAGTCATGCATTTATACTAAATGATTGGTAAAGTAATTAGCAAAAGTAAAGAATAAACACATTAGATGTCCAATCTGTCTGTCTTCTCCTGTCTGTCTGTCTCACTTGTCTGTCTGTCTCTCCTGTCTGTCTCACCTGTCTGTCTGTCTGTCTCATCTGTTTGTCTCTCCTGTCTGTCTGCCTGCCTGTCTGTCTGTCTCTCTTGTCTGTCTGTCTCATCTGTCTGTCTCTCCTGTCTGTCTGTCTCACCTTTCTGTCTCACCTGTCTGTCTCTCCTGTCTCTCACCTGTCTCACCTGTCTGTCTCTCCTGTCTATCTCTCCCGTCTGTCTGTCTCTCCTGTCTGTCTCACCTGTCTGTCTATCTCTCCTGTCTGTCTGTCTCACCTGTCTGTCTGTCTGTCTCATCTGTCTGTCTCTCCTGTCTGTCTGTCTGTCTATCTCTCCTGTCTGTCTGTCTCTCTTGTCTGTCTGTCTCATCTGTCTGTCTGTCTGTCTGTCTCACTTGTCTGTCTGTCTCTCCTGTCTGTCTGTCTCACCTGTCTGTCTGTCTCATCTGTCTGTCTCTCCTGTCTGTCTGTCTCTCTTGTCTGTCTGTCTCATCTGTCTGTCTCTCCTGTCTGTCTGTCTCACCTTTCTGTCTCACCTGTCTGTCTCTCCTGTCTGTCTGTCTCACCTTTCTGTCTCACCTGTCTCACCTGTCTGTCTCTCCTGTCTGTCTGTTTGACCTGTCTGTCTGCAGGGATGACCTGACTCCATCAGGCAGCTTCGAGCTCTTCCTCCATCATCCCAGCTGTGTTGGATAGACCTGTTGGTGGACTCCGTCTGCTCCGGGCCGCCCCGCCCTAACCTGTCCCTGCGTTGACCATGTATTGTCTGCAGTGGCTGCTCCCCGTGCTGCTCATCCCCAAACCGCTGAACCCGGCGCTGTGGTTCAACCACTCCATGTTCATGGGCTTCTACCTGCTCAGCTTCCTGCTGGAGAGGAAACCCTGCACCATCTGTGCCTTGGTTTTCCTGGCGGCGCTCTTCCTCATCTGCTACAGCTGCTGGGGCAACTGCTTCCTGTACCACTGCCAGGACGCTGCACTGCCAGACTCCGCCCACAACCCTGCTATTGTGGGGACCTAAAGGAGGGCGAGAACAATGGACGAGGGCAGAGGTGCAGGGGGGAGCGAGACGATACTGCCTTGCGGTAAAGAGGGGAATGGAGCTCCTCCCACTGACGTGCTGGGGTAACGGAGGGAAGCGGGGAATGAACAGCATCTGGAAATGCAGAGGGAAGCAGACGAGACCCCCCAGAATCTGAATGGAAGAGCAGATCAGTGTCCCTCTCCCCCCTCTAGCTGTCAGAACCACACTGGAACCGGAGGTCCCTCTGCACAACCAGAACTCGGGACAATCAGTCTGTGCAGACGACGTTCCTGAAGATGGGGCGGTTACCCAGAAGCTCCGCCTCCGCGCCCACGCTGTAGAAGGATTTATTTTTATGGTTTCTGTGTGATTTGAGTTTTTCCTTCATCAATTCAAAGCATCGAGTTCAGGTTGATTTTTAAATGAATTAAAGGTGTTTGTGTTTACTGCTGTGAGACGTTCAGGTGTAGCTGTCACAGATGTTGGGTCGTCCCTGTGGTGGAGTGTCCTGTACTGAACACTCACTGCTTTGGTTTTAATTTAAATAAAGTTTTCCTCTCTGTGCAAAAACCTCAGTCTGTTTCTGTCATGAACAGCTTTCTGTTTACAAAATTTATCAGTGAACACTACAGTCTGACTTCAGCAACTGAATTAATTCACACGAATCCATCTTGGAACCTTTGAAAATAATCAACCATTCAAAAATGAAAACAGTGAAAAACACTTATATTTTCAGAAAACCTGTTGAATTTTGAAGATGTGAATTTAAACTTTTGCAACAAAGTATAGAATTGATGCTGCTGCACCTATCCGCAGTGTGGAGTAAATTACTTTTACAAAGTAATAGATTACTTTAGTTACTGGATGAAATTGTAATGAAAGGTACTCATTACTTACTTTAGTTCACTACTCATTACTTTATGAGTGGAAAAAAGTAAAGACCCTTTTGTCTTTTATTTAACTTTATGATTAAATCGATGATCTGTGCACACTATGAATGGTTTCAGACGTAACCCGACTTCATCAGAAACCAGACAGCAGTGTGAAAAACAAAGTTTAAATGTGGTCTGTGTGTCTTGGAATAACTGTTAAATACACATCCTGCATGTTTTCAGTCTGAAACTGTCTTCTTAAAACAGAACTTTTGATGCCTCCAGCAGTTTGTTTCTCCTCAAATACAAAAAAGTCATTCGACGGGAGGGGGCGGAGCTAGTGATGGCGATTCTGGCTCTTCTGGCCCGGATCACTAAAGTTATCGTCTCTTTTGGTTCTTCTGTTCACTAAACACTATCGTCTCTTTTTGTTCGGGTATTCAGGTTGTTTTGTTGTTTAAATTCATTCATGATCAACACTAATATAAACTTATACACATAATTAATGACTAATTTGAAAATGTGTTTCTATTTATGAGTGAACATGCTTTCATGAACTCCAGATAAAATGTAAAAATAATGATGAAATATTTAAAAAGAAATACAATTTAACTTTTGACTTTATGATTTTTTTTCTTTGAAAGGGGTCCTACCATGAAAATTCTACTTTTTGAGGTTTTAAATGCATTTTACTGTTCATTTCTCTCTATAAAAAACTCCAAAGCTGCATTTTGATCCGTTCTTGCATTGAAGAGTAATCCTCTAAAAACCTGCACTGTCTGCAGCAGCCCCTCCCATACCCATGAAAACGAGCAGTTGGAAACGTGCTGACGTCAGATCCATGCCGACCGCTCCCTCCAGGAAGAGACTGCTCTGACAGCTCCGCCCCCAGACCAACACAACACCCAATTTATCCCCTTATCCACTCATGATCAGCAAAAAAATTTTATTTTAGTTCCAGAATACTGTAAATCTTCCAGTGGTGTCCTGTCTTCAATAAATTCCAGCTCAATAGGTGTTTGTTACTTTAGACGCGTCGCTCCTTTAGCTAGATCCATGCTGTGTAGCAGATGATGACGTCCCGTCAGTGTCATGATTTGATTGGCTGGATATCGATGTGCTCTTAGATCCACTAGCTGTTCTAGTGAGACAGAAAAAGTGTCTTTTTTCGTTGAGTTTTTTGCCATCAAATTTCTGGGCCATCAAAAAGAACGGGTTAAACAAATTCAGAAAGAAAATTCAAAGGTTTAAAACCTAGAAACTGATGGAACAGAAAAACTTGCATAAACTATTGCCCCTCCCTCATCTGTCATTACAGTATTCAGGGTGTTTCTGGATGCTGATCAATTCTCAACTCTGCATTATATGAATGTCTGTACCAGTTTCTATTTTTTTTTCAAAATCTTCATTTCGTTTCATTTAGGCGAGAAAAAGTCGGAGCCAACTAAACCAAAGTAATGAAGTAACAAGGATAACGAGTAACCCTTCCTCATACAAACATGCATTAGGGTGAAGGGGAGGGTGTCTGTATTGCAGTGCGCTACGGGGGGTGGACAACCTGCCAGTGGCCCCCCTCCTATGGCCGCTGCATGGATTCGCCCCTTCCCTTGGTTTTACTTGCACCTTAGACATGTAGGGCTGCTGGTGGGAGGGTGACGGGGCATCTCTGCGAGCAATCAGGAGATGCCCTGTTAAGGCCTTCTCACCAATTTTAACTGCACCCTTTAGTACACACACCTCTAACACCACAAACATACACTCTAACAAACAAACACGCATGCATCACACAAGGTAGGTGGACCTTCGACCTTCTGTCCCCTACCCCATCCCTGGCGGGGGGGGGACCTCGGCCTGGTGGTCTAGTCTCTTGGGTGCCGGTCTCCTGGGCCCGGCAGTCTCCTCCCCACGCCGGGAGTGGGATCCCCGAGATTTAAGATCTAGCAGGGGATCAATCTACATCGGAGCCTGGGGGTGTCCAGGTCTCGGTGGTGCGGAGTCCGGTCCTTGCTCTCAAGAACTAGTCCTCTCCAAAACTCCATCAAGGGGTGTGCCTGGTCGGGCCTTGTTTACATCACTTCCTGGGGACTCCGTTTCTCTTGGGTGCCCCTCTGCTCGGCGGGGGTGGGCGGCCCCTGCCTTGCTCCCCCCCTGGACCTTCGCGGTGGTCTGGAGTGTGGGTTGCCCTTGGGGAAATCTGGCTCGTACCTGGGGTGGGGCGGAGGGATGCTCTGCACCGCTGGGTGGTGGTGGGATTCTCTTTTCGGGTTGGGGGGCTCTCCGGGGTGGGGTCCCGCATTGGTCCTCCTGGCGGGGTGGGGGGGCTGCTCTTCTGGCTGGGCTGGGGCCGGTACTCTCTGTGTTCCTGTGCCTTCCTGCTCTTGGGTGTGGGGGGCCTCTGCGGTGGCCCCGCGTGCCCCGGTCTGGGTGCTCGGCGGGATTGCCAGGCGGGCGGTTTCTCTCCACAGCTCCATGGCGGGTGTTGGGGTGGGGGTTCTGGCTGCGGCTGCTGCCCCGGCGGGGGGTCTTGGCGTGGGGATGGCCGCACTCTCCCCCTGAGTACATTCCATCACCATCCACCTCAGTGAAACATAAACACTCACCTGAGCACAGGTGTCAGCTCACCTTAACACCAACCGTTTGTGTGACAGAATGAAAGTCTTTATCTGAATGGGTTTGTATGATAGAGCGTGTGAGCTGCTGTTACAGTTGAATTGAGTACATTATGACTAGTTTAAATTAAATACCAGTTTGTTCACGTAAATGGACAGTCC
>NC_050516.1:37200653-37212569 GCF_002922805.2 Oryzias melastigma
GGCGGTCGTTGTTAACCCGGGCCTCGACCGATCCGGTATGGATTTCGTAGGTCTGATTCGCATATTTCATTTGGCAAGATTTTACGTCAGATGCCCTTCCTGACACAACCCTCTGTATTTATCCGGGCTTGGGACCGGCACAATGAGACTCTGGCTTGGGCCCCCTCGTGTCTACATTAAAGTTTAGCATGAAATACAACAGGGGTTTATACTCAATAAATCCCTGTTGTGACAGTAAAATATGCCCAACACTAGAGGCACTCAGCCCGTATCTGTTTGCTCAGCTGTTGGACAGGACAAGTTAAAAAAAAAAAAAAATGTAGCAAGGGTTTCTGTAGTCCAGTAACTGTAATCTATTACCTACATTTGAACCATAATTTGTTACAGTCCTCCATAACTGACAAAAGAAATTAAATTACAGTAATACATTACTTTGTAATCTATTTCCTCCAACACTATTTATTTATTCATGTTCATAAATAAATGGTTTAGTCTGTAAACAGCAGCTTGAAGTTTCTCTGAAGTCAGAGACTTTTCTTCGGTTTCCTCTCTGTCTCTTTTCTCCTCAAAGAAACTTTACAAACATTTATTTTTGTTTGACTTTTCTTTCTTAGTTAGCGGTCTGAGAAACCGCTTTAAGTCCTGGGATAGATCTAGACAGGCAGATGTGGGGAACAGAATCCGGTCTAAAATGAAACTTCCTTTAGAGTCAGAGAACTAAAAATGAAAAGAATCAAAGTTATTATCTGAAGTCTGGTACTAAGTGGGCCTCGGACCACAACCGGTCCGCAGACTGGGGGTTGGGAACAGGAAGGATATCGAAAAACAATGAGCTGAGGTCACCCAAAGCATCAAAAAGTGACTTTGAGGGGGCGGAGCCAAACATCCATCTACGACACGAATGTTTGGTGCAAAGCTACAGTCTGAGGATCCAATCAACTCTTGAGAGACACAGCAAGGACTTTAGTGAGGCGGTGGGGGGGGGGGTTGTCAGGAGCTGCTTTCACCTAAACACCAAAAACAAGATGAATGTGAATAATCCTTCAATATTTTATGTTTTATTGAATATATCGACCTTTTATTTGAGCAGATATTATTCTAATCACCTATGGTCATGAACTCTGGGTCGTGACCGAAAGAACGAGATCCCGACTACAAGCGGCTGAAATGAGCTCCCTTAGAGATAGGGTGAGAAGCTCGGTCACCTGGAGAGAGCTCGGAGTAGAGCCGCTTCTCCTCCGCATCGAGAGGAGCCAGTTGAGGTGGCTCGGGCATCTGATCCGGATGCCTTCTGGACGCCTCCCTGGAGAGGTGTTCCGGGCATGTCCCACTGGACGGAGGCCCCGGGGAAGACCCAGGACAGGCTGGAGAGACTATGTCTCTCGGCTGGCCTGGGAACACCTTGGGGTCCCCCCAGAGGAGCTGGAGGAAGTGGCCGGGGAGAGGGAAGTCTGGGCATCTTTGCTTGGACTGCTGCCCCCGCGACCCGGTCCCGGATGAGCGGAAGAAGATGGATGGATGGATGGAATTATTCTAATGGTTCTAAGTTATTCCCACGTGTTTTAAGTGTGATCAGCACAAAAACTGATGGAAATTCATGCTGGCCACACATAATAGGAGCAGCTAAGATGCACAGACACATTTTAAGTGAGCCAGAAGCTAAATGTAGTTTATGCTTTACAGGGTATCTTAAGGGGTAATTGTAAAAACATGAATGTGACTATGGAACAACGAATATTTTAAGTGCCATTACTAAACCCCGTATTTTCAGCTTTCAAACTAAAAGAAAAAGGTCAGCACTGGTTGTGCATATTTTAGAACTGACGTGAATAATCACTTTCTTGTTTTACATTTTTGATGGTTTTAAATTATTTCAATCCTTGTTTACCTTTATTATCCTGCAGGATCAGACACGGTTATGAGCAACAGCAAAGAGGAGCTACGTCAGAAAATAACTCAACAGCTAATAGTTTTTTTTTATTGTCAGACATGTTGAAATCGTCTGACTTTAGTCTGTTTTTAGGGATTTTGTGAACAACTTTAACTGGTCAGAAAAGATCTTCTGCAGCTCTACGTCTCATCACCATCGTGGAAAGCTAGTGTTAGCATTAGCATCCATTAGAAGAAGAAAATCATAATGACCTTCATAATTAAACCAGCAGCATTCAGTGAAGTTTCTGTAACCTTCGTCTGACTATGACTATGAATAATCCACGACTGGTTTGATATCATCCATGGATTTTAGGGAAGCAGCTGCTGTGTTCTGCAGGAGGAAAAGTGACATTTGATCTGAGAGGGAAAACAAATACAACCAGGTAGAAATACATATTGTACACATTTATGTTACAAGTGGTTAGGTTACTCATTATTTACGTAACATTGCTTTAAACAGCGTTCAGCTGCCAGCTCTGCTGTTCTAAACTTGTAAACCAGAAGTCACTTTGCTCAGTAGCTTTGATGTCGTCATTTTGTCTGACGTCTTGTGAAAATGATCTGAAACATTTAGACTGCAGATCCTCCCAAACAGTCGGTCTAAAACTGGTTCCGCAGAGCCCCGTTGTTCTGTTAAAAAGTGGGTTTCTTCTGTAGCTTCATCTTTCAGGAATTACAATTGAATTTGTTAATTTAAACTTGCATCTTCATTTAAACATAGTTTTGATTATCTGCTTTGAAGAAAATATTACTTAATAATAAAATGATTAACGTGTTTCTTAAATTTGCATTGTGATGAGTTCTGAAGGCAGCAGAGCCTGTGGGAGGAGTCACAACCGTCCTTTTTCCAAACACTAACTGGATTCAGCTTGAATGCAGCTGTGGAGGACAGATGTATCCCCTTCAACAGGATGTTCACTAGTAAGAGAGCAGTGAAAACATGGAAAGCCAGGACTTTCATGACCCCCCCCCCAAAAAGAAACAGCAGTCAAACGAGATGATTGTAAATGTTGTTTTGGGGAGAGTTTTGTTTCTAGAATTCAGAACATCTTTTTCTTCAAATACATGGATTCAATCTCAAGCTTCTCTTCGTGAATAAAACTTCCTCTGAGTCTGAAGTCAGAAACATTTCAAGGTAAAACTTTTTATTTCTTGAAGCTAACTTGACAAACAACAGCAAAGAAATGTTTTCATTGACAACCTGAAAAGTCAGTTGGTCAGACCTTTTTTTCTGTCAATGTTTTTGCTGTCAGGTAGCAGCATTTGAGGGACTTGCTGCACAAAATTAAGACAAGTTTGTTGCCCAAAAATTAAGACCATGAAGGTTTTTTCCAGCCCTTAAATCTGACAGAAGCAGATGGAGCTTTGTGGGGTCTGCTGGCCCTTCGGCCAACCCAGCTTTCAGCGGGGCAACAGAAGCTCCATCTATCAATATACTGACAGGAAAAACCTCTTGAAGCAATAGAGTGCAGACTAGGAAAGACTGGGATATTCATGTCTGAAAGGTAAAAATTAAAACCATGTTTGTGTTTTTGTCTTTATCAGAATATTTCATCATGTCCTGGTCCACCTCCAACTGCAATGATCACTTCAGTGTTTCTGAGTTTAGGTTTCCCAATAAAAACCTGCTGTTTGTATGAAAACTGGTGAACGATTAATTGAAACCATTGAATGTAAACCTGGGTTCATTCTGAACTGGACAGTACAGATCCAGTCAGAGATAATGTCTTTGTCCTTTCACAATGTTTTGTAATTTCTTCATTTAGCAAGACCAAAACTTTACAAAGGAATTCCAAAGTTGCACAACAAATCCTCCTCCATATGTTGCTGCAACTCAACAGCCTGAATCAAAATCCTACAGATTCACGTCCATGCTGTAACGTCACCACACGTGTGTGCAGATTCCCCCTGAGGCCGTCCTGGGTGGCAGGACAATCATGAGAATCCAGAGCGTCTCTGCATGTTTCTTCTATAGGACAGTGATCTCCGTCTCCTGGTTCTGAAACGCCTCCTCTTCCATCTCAACGAGCAGCTGGTCCATTCTCTCAAACACCTGGTGTCCCTTTTTACCTGAACAGAGAAAAATCTAATGAGTTTCTCAAAGGAGAAATCCTGAGAGTCATTTAGG
Source organism: Oryzias melastigma (assembly GCF_002922805.2). Taxonomy (NCBI): domain Eukaryota; kingdom Metazoa; phylum Chordata; class Actinopteri; order Beloniformes; family Adrianichthyidae; genus Oryzias; species Oryzias melastigma. The sequence continues at coordinate 37,204,714 of NC_050516.1, forward strand.
ATGTTTCTTTACCGAAGGAGAGGACTGTTTCTCTGGCTGCACATCTCAGATCTTCACTGCTCGACCTCAATAAATCTGCGATGTGGTCCACGCTCTCTGCTGCCTGACAGACACAGCAGCAGTTATGCAGGTGGAAATGCAGGGGAAACCTCGTCCTAATGCTTGTGGTTGCCGCTGCTCACCTGAAGGCACTTCAGAGCCAGACAGGAAGCCTGTTGGATGTGATCGTCGGAGTTCTTCAGGCTCTCCGTGTAGAAGACGACGGCCTGCAGCAGAATGGAGAGGAACCGTCAGGTGACCACGCTGAGAGTTAGATTGTTCTGTTCTGCTTCACTGCTGTTGGCTGTGAGACTGTTACTTCACTATCTGAAGTAAGAACATTGCTTTGCATGCAGATGGCCTCAATCATGACAGAAATTATCATCTCTGAACCAGGTTCTGACAGTTTTCTCTTCTTTTGGATATTGTCTTTTCTCTGCAGAAATGGTCCAAACGAGGAAGACGAACCTTCTAGAAGGGTAGATGTTCATGTTACTTGCTGAAGCACATTACTATAAATCTGCTGTCCTGACAGCTCAGATTCCACAGAGAACTCTTTCCTAAAACAGTGTCTGGACCTGAAATCTCTGCATAATCCCCACAATAAAAGCTTGTCTTAGTGCAGACTTGGATGTTAAACTCAGATTGTGTGCGCTTGGTTACTTTGCTCCTGAAGCTCCTGCATGTCGCAGCTCTGCAGAGGCAGCTACTGGCAGCTTTGCAAACTTTGGGATTGGCATCGATCTGCAGAGCCGCCAGAGTCTGTAAGGTGGATCCCAGTGGGAGGAGCTCTGCAATGCTCCGCCTTCGTAGTTTAGTCAAAGCACGCCTTCTTTTGGGGCCAAGAAGTGCAGACGAGAAATACTCTGAAAGAAAAAAGACACAGGATCTGTTATGTCTGATGTGGAGCACAGAGGCAGCAGAAATTTCTGCTCCTGACAGCCCAGATCCCAGCAGCCTCTTCTCCTTTTGAGACTCACTGTGACCAAAATGGAGTTTGTCCTGTTTTTGACATGTTCATCTGACATCTTTATGGTGGCTCTGAAGTGCAAATCACACGAACAAAAATATATTAATGTCTTTGTTTTTCTAGTCCGAGCGGGTGTCTGGGTCAAATTATCCACCTGGTGTAGCTCCAAGATTGTTCATGAACTAGAAGGAGGGCCAACAGCCCCACCCACAACTCAGAGGTGGATTTCCAATGAACTAGTGACACTGCAGAAACTACGTCCTAGGAAACAAATTTTTATTTTCATTTTTGGTAGAAAACCGCAAAATCCTTATTAAAAAGGACTGGAACAATTCACAACAGATCAAAAGAAGACTGGCTGACTCTACGGTGCGTTCCAAATTTTTATGCAAAATTATTTAAGTGTCAAAAAGATAAATTCTTGTTTTTTAATCAAACTCATGGATGATTTTGTGTCTCTTTGGATCACTGAAGTTAATCTCAGACACCTGTGATAATCAGTTTAACAGGTGAGTTCAATAAATGAAAAACTACTAAAGAAGAACGTTCCTCATTGTTAAGCAGACCAACATTTTCATCAATATGGGAAGAAAAAGGATCTCTGCTGCTGAAAAAGCTGAAATAGTTGAATGTCTTGACAAACCTTTGACATTTCCTGAAACCTTCAGTGTGATCATCGTTCTATTCAGAGATTAGAGTCTGATTCAGACAGACGTTGGTGCAGATAAAGACAGAATGATGAAGGTTTCTGAAGACAAATCCATCAGGTTTAGAGAGCAGCTGCTAAAATACCATCACAAAGCAGCAGCATGTTAGAAGCTGCTGGAGTCTCTGGAGTCCACCAACATGAAGGTGTAGGATCCTCCAGAGGCTGCAGGTAAACCTTCTAATACAGAAACAGCAGCAGGGGGGGGGTGCAGACAGACATGAAGACTCATTTTCAACAGTCTGGTTCACTGATGAGAGCCATGCAGTCCTGGATGGTCCAGATGATGGAGGAGTGGGTGTTGGTGGATGACCACCATGTCCCAACCATTGACATGTATTATTTACTGGACAAGCCGAGGGGTTGAGGTTACCCATTGAAAATGTCTTTCCTCCAACCCCCACAAAATGAGGCCAAAGCCGTCACTGTGACTTCCTGTTGGTCTGCAGACAATTTGTATCCGTAAAAATGATTTGTTTGAGTCACTCTGACTCTCATTTTTAGAAGAACTACTGTAACCAATCACGAGTGAGCTTGTTGGAAAGCCACACCTCTCCCAATTCAGAAGAATCTATCAATCAAATGTTGGAGGCGGGGCCAGCAGGTACCACATGCTTTTATGGAGTCATCAATGGGTTAGTTTATAACTTGAATTACTTGTGATAAAGAAAAAATATCTTTAAAAAGTTAGGACTATATAGAACATGTTAAGAAAGTATCACAGCAATAATGATTATTCTGACAGGTAAAATGAATGGGAAATAACTATTTCTCAATGGAAGTCTTTGGGACTTTAGCTTTCCTGGAACCAGCAGGTACTTCCTGTTTGGAACTGGAGGGGGGAGGGTTGACCAGTCCATCTTCCTAGACTCTATGATCCAAACAAAACTGTGACGTCAGCGAGGAGGTAGGGTCATGGTTTAGGCTGGTCGGCCCCTTTAGACTCCCTGAAGGTTTGAAGATGACCTCTGAAAAGTAGGCGGAGTTTCTAACTGACCACAAAAAGAAGAACCGTTTTTTTCTGTAACCAAATCCTCTTCATCACAATGATGCTCCATCTCATGCTGCAGGAATCCCTGTGTATCAATGGCTGCTATAAAGCAGATTAACTGATGGAGCGCCTCCCACCATCTTGAGAACCTTTGGAACATCCTCAAGCCAAATCTCTCTGAGGGAGGGGCAGTTCTCATCCAAACTGCAGCTCTGGGAGAATATTCTGACATCCTGCAGAGACATTCTAGCAGAAACTCTCCAGAAAGAATAACGGATGAAGACTTGTGAAGCTGATATAAAATAAAGCTCCTCTGTTCAAATGGAACTTGACCTCTGAAGATGGAATAGTTTTTGCTTTCAGAACATGTGATTTGGTGATGAGCTGTACCTTCTCTAGAAAGGCGGGAGATATGCTCCCCCAGCTCCTGGACCGTCCAGCGCCTCAGATACACCCACAGCTGGAAGAGGCTGACCCTGTCCGGGCTGCAGACGGGCCGACAGCCGGGAACCACGGGGCAGGGCGCCTGGAGCTGCTGCAGCAGTCGCTGAAACACTGGAGGATGGTCACAGGACGCTGAACTAACTCAGAGTTTGGTCCATCACTCTTTATGAACATTCAATACAACACACCTTTCCTGACAAATGTTCAGCAGAGAACAAGAATAAAACACCATCCATCCATCATCCATCCATCTATTCATCCATTCACCATCCATCCATCATCCATCCATCCATCCATCTATTCATCCATCCATCCATCCATCCACCCATTCATCCATCCATCATGCATTCATCCAGCCATCATCCATCCATCCATCCATCATCCATCCATCCATCCACCCATTCATCCATCCATCCATCCATCCATCATGCATCCATCCATCCATCCATCCATCCATCCATCCATTCATCATCCATTCATCATCCATCATGCATTCATCCACCCATTCATCCATCCATCATCCATCCATCCACCCATTCATCCATCCATCCATCCATTGATTCATCCAACATCCATCCATCCAACCATTCATCCATCCATCATGCATGCATCCATCCACCCATTCATCATCCATCCATCCATCCACCCATTCATCCATCCATCATGCATTCATCCATCCATCATCCATCTATCCATCTATCGATTCATCCAACATCCATCAATTCAACCATCATCCATCCATCCATCCACCCATTCATCCATCCATGCATCATCAATCCATCCATCTATCCATCGATTCATCCATCCATCATCCATTTATCCATCCACCAACCATCCATCCATCGATTCATCCAACATCCATCCATCCATCCAACCATTCATCATCCATCCATCCATCCATCATCCATCCATCCATCCATTCATCATCAATCCATCCATCATCCATCCATCCATCCATTCATCCATTCATCATCCATCCATCATCCATCCATCCATCCATTCATCCATTCATCATCCATCCATCATCCATCCATCCATCCGCTCATCTGGAAGAAGGTTTTTTAGAGGTAAACGTTGGAGTGACCAAAGCTTTGATGTCACACAGTTTTCAGCGAAGAGTGTACCTCTCTCTGATTGGCCGGACTCCCTGGCATTCACCTTGTGTGAGTAGCGTTTCTTCAGAGTCTTGGAGAAGTTGTGGGCGGGGCAGTAGAACAAAGAGCTGCTGTCACTCACACAGTCTTCCCAGAAAAGCAGCACATCCCTCCATCCTTCAGCTTCCGGAAGGACTGCAGAAAAACAGAGGAGACTCCTGTACTGAATCATCCACTCATGGACATGTTTTCCTCCACTCATGGACATGTTTTCATCCACTCATGGACATGTTTTCATCTACATGGACAGGTTTTCATCCACTCATGGACATGTTTTCATCTACATGGACATGTTTTCATCCACATGGACATGTTTACATCCACATGGACATGTTTTCATCCACTCATGGACATATTTTCATCTACATGGACATGTTTTCATCCACATGGACATGTTTTCATCTACATGGACAGGTTTTCATCCACTCATGGACATGTTTTCATCTACATGGACATGTTTTCATCCACTTATGGACATGTTTTCATCTACTCATGGACATGCTTTCATCCACTCATGGACATGTTTTCATCTACTCATGGACATGCTTTCATCCACTCATGGACATGTTTTCATCCACACATAGACATGTTTTCATCCACTCATGGACATGTTTTCATCCACATGGACATGTTTTCATCTACATGGACATGTTTTCATCCACTCATGGACATGTTTTCATCCACACATGGACATGTTTTCATCCACTCATGGACATGTTTTCATCTACATGGACATGTTTTCATCCACATGGACAGAACTCACCGTCTCCAATAGTCACATTTCCGCTCTTCTCCAGCAGCAGACTGCTGATTCGATCCAGGACTTCCGATTGGTGGGTCATCTCCTCCAGCAGCTGTCTGCGGGACAGGCTGAAGTTGGTTCTTCTCATCATCTGTGAGTGAGAAAACAGCAGAGGGACATCAGACGAGCATAAGGATTAGGGCTTGGTATCAATATTCGGTAACACTTTATAATAAGATTCCTTAACAAGCTTTGTTAACACATTAATAAGCATTATTAACATTCTTATAAGGTGTTAGTAAGACAGTTACTGGTGTAATAAGCCTAATAAGGCTTATTAAATTCCTAAGTTAACACATTTACAAGCATTATTAATGTGTTAATTTGATGCTTATTGTTACATTTATTACCATCGTATACGTGGAACAAATAAGTGTTAACAAGCTTAATAAGAATCATTAACAAAACTTGTTAACAGATTAGTAAGCCTTATTAATGTGTACAGTTCTTGTAAGACATTTAATAGCATTATAGATGTCTCACACTGACTTATGTGTTAATAAGCTTAATTAGAACCTTTAATAAACTAAAGGATTAATTTACTGCATTAATAATGTGTTAAATGCAAGTAAAATATTTATTAGCATTATGGGTGTCTTGCAAATACCTGATAGTGTTAATGAGAATATTGACTACTCAGTCAGACCATTGTCTACTAAGACCATATTAGTAAACTGGTAGTAAGCTTAATAAATGTGTTAATAAACTTTGTTAACCATTTATTAAATGTTTTGCAGCACCTTATCTAAAGTGTGAAGTGTTTTACCATAAACAAGCACAAAGCATAAAACTTGTAAAATGAAACTTTTTTATATACACTTGAAACGGACATATTTATGAACATTCTGTAACAATAAAAACATCTGGAAATGTTTAAAGATTTTGTAAAATCACTTTCAAGCTTTAAATAACATTTTTAACAAGTGAGAAAAACTTTGTGAACGCTGTAAGACTCTAAACAGATGTTTACAAACAACTTTTCAAAAAACAAACTTTTAAAGGCAACAATAACACAGAAAACCACCAAAATATTCCTCATTTTTACATCAGTGAGTCACTATTTTCCAGTAAGTTACAAAATGCGCAGATTTCCTTTATTTAGCGCGAGTTATTTCGGATCAGAATCAAGTCTAAGTACAAGAACTACCAGAACACCGTTGTTTTGTAATCATACAGACGGCTTGAAGTCAGTGCAACGCCAGATTTGCAGCAGCACCCGCCTGAGGAGGTGCTTTCCCGCGATATTTTCATGATGATTGACAAGTGGTGTGAGAGTCCAAAATACCCAACATGCACCGCAATCCAGGCGATCTTCTTCGCAGCGCCGCGTCTCAAACACAGCTATTCTGACGCCGGGTTCACACTGGACGCGGAGGCCGCTTTCATTCGGCTCCCATGTTAACCTGGCGTGGTTCACTCCAGGCGTGGAGCGGCCCGGTCCCTCGCGGAGGGCCCGCGCCGTGCAGCGGATCGTTTCGACGTCTGGTCTATTTTGTGCGCGAGCCGCGAGTGATCCGGGTCAATTTTGGCAGGAAGTTACATCAACATACATGAGAAAATCCGGTTTATTTTCAAAATATAACCAAATTTTCACAATAAAACGCCGCGATTGACAATTACGATCATGTTTTCATATCTAAACAGACTATAGAGACGAAAATGATCAACACCCACACACACACCCGGGCGCGCGAGCACAGACTCACAAAACAATCGCGTGGATTAAACACCCTCACGGTGTCCTTGGAAGGCTGCTTCAAAAAAAAAGAAAAAAGAAAAAACTATCTGGCTAACAGAGTTTATTAATACATTTATTAAGCTTACTAACAGTTTACTAATATGGATTTGATCACACTTTAGATAAGGTGCTGCAAAACAATTAATAAATGGTTAACAAAGTTTATTAACACATTTATAACGCTTACTACCAGTTTACTAATATGATCTTTGTAGACAATGGTCTGACTGAGTAGTCAATATTCTCATTAACACTATAAGGTATTTGCAAGACACCTATAATGCTAATAAATATTTTACTTGCATTTAACACATTATTAATGCAGTAAATTAATCCTTTAGTTTATTAAAGGTTCTAATTAAGCTTATTAACACATAAGTCAGTGTGAGACATCTATAATGCTATTAAATGTCTTACAAGAACTGTACACATTAATAAGGCTTACTAATCTGTTAACAAGTTTTGTTAATGATTCTTATTAAGCTTGTTAACACTTATTTGTTCCACGTATACGATGGTAATAATTGATTATATAAATTATAAAAATTATAAAAATTGATTCCATTTTTTTTTTATTCTTCTGATCCTCTCAATCCAGTTCAATTTTGAGTTTACACATTTAGACACATTTGTTTATAAATCTACTATATGTTTAGAATATATATTAATCTGATCCAATTCACATACTGTAAAATGCACTAGTGAAATCATGAGATTATTAATATCATACCGTGTTTTTTCTAAAGGAGAAGTTCTAACAAAAATGTTCAGATCATTAACATTGGAAACATGGTTCTGCTTCTCCTGGAGGGCGTTTTAGTTTGACCACTAGGTGGAGATCACACTATAGCATTACACCTTATTCCAGACAAAGAAGAGATAAACAAAAAACTATTAAAACTATATAAAGTATTTATTTATTTATTTTTAACTTGTCCTGTCCAACAGCTGAGCCAACAGATGTGGGCTGAGAGCTTCTTGTGTTGGGCAGATTTTAGTGTCACAACAGGGA
>NC_050516.1:37212945-37216700 GCF_002922805.2 Oryzias melastigma
CAGCACAAGCAGGCAGACCACCCCACCAAGCCGCGCCAGACCCCCACCCAACCGCGCACCCCATACCACCTACGCCCGGGCCCAGTATTTATTTTAAAAAATATTCCCTTAAAATACCGTGGAAAATTCCTGTCTGTGTCAGTGTCATGAGTCCTATGGGAAATTCAATTAAATGTTAGCATTAAGCTACCGGACTTTACCTTTATGTTCTAAATTGATTTATATTTTTATGAATCGATTATTGATCTATTAAACTTAAATCAAAAACAAATCAATCAAATTTTATTTACGTCATAGGAAATGTGTTTCACTTCAGGAGCTTCATGTGAGCTAACTGCTAGACGTTTTTCATTCACAGATGATGTGAAAGGACCGACACCATCATGGCAGTCACCTGTAGGAGGATGCAACAGATATCTAGATGTGTCTCCAGAGCCTGATCCAGACCCCAGTCCCCACATGTCAGAGGTGCCACAGCCAGCTCGTCCTCCGAGGCAAACGATCCATCCTGAGAGAGGAGGCCCAGACTCCTGAATGGCGTGTGCTGGAAGGAGCTGTTGGAGAACATTCCAGAAAGGGAGAGATATGTTGCAGAAGCTGGTGTCAACGTTTGGCTGTTTTCTGTCACTGAGCTCACCTGCTGTCATTAAGCCTCAGACTGCCCCCACAGGAGGGGTTGTCATCCTCTGGGAAGTCATCTGACAGAAAGTCAAAGTTGCCCAGAACCTCCTCCACAACCAGAGTCTCCTCTGAGGAGCTTCTGAGCAGAGAGAGGCCGTTCTGGAGGAGAGCACACAAACATCAAGCAGCTTTCCTCGTCTTGTGTGGACTGTCCTTCAGTAGGAAGGACCAGGTACCTTCAGGATAGTTGCCAGGTGCAGGATCTGGTGATCCAGCAGTCTCAGCTCCTTATCAGAGCAGCTGTGGTTCTGCAGGCTTGTCTCCAGTTCTCTTATCAGGACTCCCAGCCTCAGAGACTGAGCCTTGCGCTGGGCCCCGCCCACTGCCGCTTTACCTGTACTTCCTCTGGTGGCTGGAGCTGAGGGGTGCGTGCATGGCATGGGAAGTGCCAGCAGAGAGTCGTCCTGATAGGCTAACGACTGTGGAAAGATGAGAGACATGCAGGATGAAAGCAGAGAGACTGCAGGACACTAGACTTAGGTTAGACTGTGAAGTGGAGCGCAGCTTCACCTGCTGGGTGTCCTGGTGAAGGTCAGCACCTCCTGCTCCGTTCTTCCTCAGGAGGTCTGGAGTGTTGCAGCTGAAAGGGGGACACTTCGTGAGTATTGCCTCCCTAACCCTAACCTCTGACCCTTGATGAGAGGCTGTAATTCCCATCATTGAGCTGAAGGGGGCAGCTGTGCTCTGCAGAGAAGTTTCCACTGCAATGGAAGGTGTTTTTGGTGTTTCTGGTGTTTTAGGTGTATCTGGTGTTTTTTTGTGTTTTTGGTCTTTCTAGTCTTTCTGGCGTTTTTGGTGTTTTTTGTGTATCTGCTTTTTCTGTGTAAGAATTTTTTTTTTTTTTAACTTGTCCTGTCCAACAGCTGAGCCAACAGATGTGGGCTGAGAGCCTCTTGTGTTGGGCAGATTTTACTGTCACAACAGGGATTTATTGAGTATAAATTGTTGAGTATGTTTTTGTTTTGTTGGACCGGACAAAAAAGAAGAGGGGGGGTAAAAGGGGGGTGGTTTAGAGAAAAAAAGAAGATGGCAACAGAGGGAAACAACATTATAAAACATCCAAGTCTAAGTTGTAAACTAGAATGGGCGGGGCCTGTCTACACACACACTCTGTAGTTACAAACACACTTGTTGGTTGAGTTTGATCCCCTGATAGATCTTAAATCTCGGGGATCCCACTCCCGGCGTGGGGAGGAGACTTCCGGGTCCAGAAGACCGGCACCCAAGAGACTAGACCACAGGGCCAAGCCCCCCCCGCCCAGGGCTGTGGTAGGGGACAGAAGGTCAAAGGTCCCACCTTCCTTGTGTGATCCATGCGCGTTTGCTTGTTAGAGTGTATATTTGTGGTGTTAGAGGTTCAATTCAATTCAATTCAATTTTATTTATATAGCCCAAAATCACAAAAGAATTTGCCTCATTGGGCTTCAAAATATGAACAATAGTTAAAAACTAAACAGACTAAATAAATCTGGTTATCCCTGCCCTTAGACCCTCCCTCTCGGTAAGGAAAAACTCCTAAAATTAAACTGGAGTATTTCTGTATTCTAATCCCGAATCAGAGGCAAAAAACCAAAAAACTCTGTTTGAATATTCTTTTAATTGTTAAGTACAAACTACAATGGGAGGGTCACCAACCCACTGCTCCAGCCCTCTGCAGATGATTCGGTCCGTCTACATCTCGATTGTCCTTGTCTGAGCTGGAATCTGGATCAGAACTTTACCACCGGACGGCCTAATGTTAGCCTGAAGTTGTGAGAGGCTCTAAGGTGGTAGGAGAGAGTGTAAACAAAGGCATGATGGGTAATTAGCTTAAGTTTACTCCTCACCAACACCCCCACCCACAACTGAGAAACAAATTTCTAATGAGTTTCTGCAGTTTGACACAAGTTTTCTTATTTGGCCTAAAAACATCCTAATCATTGCTAAAAGAGCTCTAAAAAATGCTCTGACAGCAGATCAAATGATGATCCGAGGGGATTTTTTGACCAGAGGAGGCTCCTCCTCTGAGGGGCACGCCTCATTCAGGATCTCTGTCAGTTTTCCTACTTCAGGTGGACGGAGCTGTTTTATGAGAAAACAAACATGTTGTGCTTCTCTCACCTCTGTGAAGCAACAGATGAAGAGGTTTGATGCTCCTTCCCATGCAGCCCCGGCCTCGTCTTCAGCTCCGCCCCCTCTCCCAGGAGCAGCTGAGGGCTACTTACTGCCAGACTGTGGGGGTGGGGGGGGGGCGTTCAGAATGAAATGTATAAGGTTTAATTTTTGTCCTACAAAGTCTGCAGCTGAGTAAGAAACTGTCATTTTTCCAAAGTGAATGAAGTCATAACTACACTTATTGCTATAACTAGTTTGTAGTATGTAGATCATATACGACTAATCTATTATTAAGAGCTGTGGTGACTGATGAAGTGTCTCTATAATCAGCAGCATGTGCACAGAACTGTGATCTGTTCTTAATCTAACGAGACAACAATGAGAATGTCTTCTGGGACATGAACATTTAGGTGGTCTGAAACGACTCAACCATGACTCAGCAAAGGCTCATTTACTCAGATCAACTTTCATACTTGGCTGACTAGATATTGTGGCATCTTATATGGCACAAAGCATAATTTTCTATGGATTAGGTTGATCCCACTGGATCAAATGGTTTACAGTAAAAAAAAATCCAGATCAAAGTGCAGGTGTGTGATTCATACAAAAAGTGAGTAAATAAAAGTTTTTATAAGACCCACAGGCACATACAGGCCATTTAAAGTCCCACTCCAAATATACAGATCTGTGTTATTCTAAAGCAGGGGTCTCAAACTCAATTCAGCCGGGGGCCGCTGGAGGCAGAGTCTGGGTGAGGCTGGGCCCCATCAGGATTTTCACAAGAAAAGGACTGATAAAACATTCAGATGTTCTTAGATATCTTTATTTTTAACACAAAATAATGAATAAATAATGAACGTGTATAGATCTTTGTGTGTGTTGATTCATATATAAAAAAGGTTGTGTCCGTTTTTGAAATAGTTTATAATGAAGATTAAACTTAAGATATATAGGGTGTAGGACTGAAAAAGTTTTTTAAA
>NC_050516.1:37216799-37217997 GCF_002922805.2 Oryzias melastigma
TATGTGTTGTTCAAAATAAAAATGACTTACTAACTAATAAAATAAATAAATACATTAAAAGATTAAATAAAAAACAAATTAATTAGTAATACATAAATAAAATAATAACAAAGACCATACAGCAGATACAAACAACTGAAGAAACCACTTATTGACTGGCTGAGAGAAAACTAATTATTTTTATTCAGTTTCAAATGTCTGTATTAACAGCGCCCCCTTTAGAGTGAGAGTGAAGCCCCGGTACTGAGAAAATCTTTGAAGGATTTCATTTTTTGTAGATTTTTGTAGAACTCCTCACAATAAATAAATCTGATCTATATGTCTTCCATTCATTGGAGGTGTGGGGTGCTCGCGCGTGCACCAGCTGCATCAGTGCGCATTCGGGGGCTGCTTTCCATCGGAGTTCTATGCAAACGCGTGTAGCAGAATATCGGACTTCTACTCGCGCTTACATAGACTGGAATGCGTGCCGACACAGCCGGTGTGTGAACCTTAAAATTCATAGACACGCGCACGCAGGTGCGAGCCAAGCTCAGGATCACATGTTTGATAGGCGGGAGCAGCGGATCCCTGCGGTGAAAGAGGGCGGGCTATAGGTTTGCGTCTCAGAGCTTGAGGAGCTCTGATTTAAAAGGAAAAGTCAGCACGTCAAAAAAGACGTATTCTTGAACATCATATGTGTATTCATTCTAAGAGAGACATCCAAAGACGGACCTGGTAGCTCCTCCTACACACGGCGGGTCGAAAAAACAATTTTTTTGACAAGACGCGAGCAGCAAATTCCCCGCGCGGGGCACGCGAATTTATCACGCGAATCGCGTTTGGTGCTTCATGGCTCCTCCTCCGCCCAGCTGATTGGAGGAATAAAAGAATGAGGGAGGCACTGGACAGCCCGCCGATGTCCCGCCCTCCAGAGCCATATACTTCACCGTGATTGGTTCGTTCAGCTCTGCACACAACAACTGTCATTCATATCAGCCTTTCGGGCCGCACTAACAGTAATCTTTCATGTGAAGACGCTGGCCGCAAATCATCATCCCGCGGGCCGCAGATTGCCCGCGGGCCGCGAGTTTGACACCCCTGTTCTAAAGGGTTCCCAGTGGTTCTTAAACTTTGATGTTTATAGCCAAAACCAAAAAGTCATCTTTTAAAACATACTGTGTGTGAGTGTGTGTGTGTGGTGAGCGCTTCAATAATT
>NC_050517.1:0-780 GCF_002922805.2 Oryzias melastigma
GCTAAGTTCATAAAATAGGGAAATTGTCACAAACAGGCAGACAGCGGGGTCCACTTGCAGCAGGTTTATTAGTTCAGAACTAAAAGTCCACAAGGCTAAATCAGAGTCAGACAGGTGGAGGTCATACACGAGCTGGGAAATGAAGTGCAGTCAGTACTCTGGAGACTGTTCCTGCTGGATGCCAGGGGGGCGCTGACTCCTGACAGAAATAGTACTGGGACCATTTGAAATGGAACAATCATGACATGTTTGACATCTCCTTCTCTCAACCTTCTGAAACCATTCTGGGGTCATGGGGTTGCTGGAGCCTATCCCAGTCTACTATTCAGCAAAGGCTTTAAAAAAAACCTGGACATGTCCCCTTTCTCTTACAGGGCCACACAACCACACACTTATATTTGCAGTAATACAAAATGACATTTTAGAATATTCCATGAATCTACTCAGCATGTTTTTGGACTGTGGGGGGAAACCAGAGGGTCTAGAGAAAAGGGAGACCCCACCCCCATGTCACCAGTTTGTCAATTATTGTATTTTTCTGTGTTAAAAATATTTTTTCACCTGCATTGAACAGTTCTGAGGTAAAAAAATAAATAAAATAAAAAAAAATATTTAATGTGGACTATCTCTGAGCAGGGTTTTAACCCCCTGACCTTCTGAATGTGAGTCAGCAGCTCTTACCACTGCGCCATGTAGTGGGTTTCCAGGATGTCTGTCAGACTTAAATTTAAACCTGATAATCTGCAATGTGAAAACAGGAAGTCATTGTTGATGGTTTAA